>NC_045153.1:24863259-25020759 GCF_900700415.2 Clupea harengus | reverse complement strand
TGTCTGCACCGTCTATTCCTCCATTAGGAGTCACTCTCACCTTATTTGTCTCTTGTCATCAGACTGTCTCTGTCATTTAAAGCAGTGTGCCTAGAATGGCCAAATTCCACCAATGTATTCACAGGTGCTGCATTCATTTTATAGCACCACTGCCCCCTGCTGGCCGTATATGGGAGAGTAGCTGGCGTGTTGTCATACTCATTTCCCCTAAACAAACTCTTTAATTAAAGTAATGCTTAAGCCTCTTTGGAAAATGCATCTCTCTGTAGGTGGCTGTTGTGGCTGACGCCGACCCAGAAAGGATGATGGGTGATACGAAGGCTTGGAAGGGGCGACAGCAGCCGGCAGAGGAAGAGTTTGTGCTCCAAAGACCCCTCTACCATCTGAACACTTACACAGATACACAGGTGATGCACACACTCACAAACACACATGTACACACACACACACACACACACACACACACACACACACACAGACACACATTTACATGCTTGCACACACGTCCATAGACACATGTTCCATAGTCACATAACCACATTCTCACACAGCCAATCACTGACGTGCTTGCACACACACACGCTCATACACGCATATATTCATGCGCCTTTGATATCTGGTTGTTAATCATCCATAATGCACCAAACGCTCCTCTGTCTGGACATTCCTCAGTAAACTGGTCAGTGTTCAAGTTGGCCACGCTCAAAGGTTTTGCAAGACCTCCTATAAAATTGGACGAAAGCCCCGCAACAATGTTTGTCTTAGGGAGGGGATAGGCTCAAACAGGAAACCTTTACACTCCCACTCTCAAGGCCAAACAATGAGTCAGCACACGTTAACCATGCATAACCAGTGATAGGAATGGCATGTTTCTCAATGGGGGACATTTCAGGTTCATGTCCACTCCATGCTCCATGTGTATCACAATTATGCCTTTAGCCCATCAATCAGGCTAGCCTATGCTAGCTAACTTCTACATGGTCAGTCATGTCACCTGGCTGTTCCAATTATAAACTTCTTAGAATGGAGGAATGAGCAGTTCCTGTTTGTTTGTTGGGAGATTAGCAATGTTTTGGCGTCACTCTTGTCATATAATCTCTGTCTTTCATCTTAAATCTGTCTCATTTTTATTTATAGGTGGTTACAGACCAAGTAAATGTACCCTCTTACTGAAATGAATTCTGCGTATGGTGTGGAAAGAAACTCTCAATGCAATTTGACATCTTCACTGATACTGATGTCATGACAACCATGTACTAGACTGTAAAATCTAGTCTAGAAGTAATAGCCTGTGTGAGCTATGCTCAGTGCCTGACATGAGGTACCGTATGAACTGTGTGCTGCTTACTCAGACAAACATATCGATCGATGTAAGTGGGGGAGAGGAGAGGAGAGGATAGGGGAGAGGAGAGGGGAGGGGAGAGAAGAGGAGAGGAGAGGAGAGGAGAGGAGGGCGAGGAGAATGACTGTGTCTGCTTCACCCATGCAGATTGTGTCTGATCCCAGAGTGAGGATCGAACAGGCCCTCCGCCAGGCTGGCCTGCACAACACGCTCTACGCCAAGGAGGTCTTATCCACAGTCCAGCCCCCGAGACCACCCAGACGAGACATGCAGTCCACAGCCTTCAAATCCTGACATTAGCACATGTACGCACACATACGCAGACAAACACACATACGCAGACAAACACACATACGCACACAAACACACATACACACACAGACACACATACGCACACAAACACACATATGCACACAAACACACATACACACACAGACACACACAAACACACATACGCACACAAACACACATACACACACAGACACACATACGCACACAAACACACATACACACACAGACACACACAAACACACATACACACACAAACACACATACACACACAAACACACATACAAACACTTGTCTGCAGCAACCCCAGTGATTACCTCAGTTCGGAAACATGTAGACAGCTGACTTGTTAATGATTCACATAGATTCACAATGATTCACATACGCAAGAACAAAACTAAAAACAGGATGACAAGCATTTTTCAACCCAATGTGCTTGGGTGCAACCGTCTGAAATAACATTGCGTAAGATGGTTTCAGAATTGCTTTGAAAACAACAGAGCTATAAAATAACAAGATTACAGTCAATTTTCACTATACTAAACATACTCCCATGGGTGGAACCCTCCAAAAATCATGCCGAAGTAGTTTGTTTCAGAATTGTAATGAAAATATATAATAATATATAAATAATATCAAAATAAATGAAATATTGATTCTATAAGAGAGTTTGAAGTGATCTTTTTAAATGAGTTTGCATTTCCTATCTCTTGGCGACTTCAAGTGCCGTTCATGTCAGTCCCAGTACCCAACAGGACTCCCCACTGTTTGACTAGGCGAAGGGCACTGATGCCCAATCTTTCTCATGTACCCCGACTAGACATCTGACTCCTGAGTACTTCAGAGTAAACAGAAGTGCACTCAGCTCATATTAGGCCTGATCTTCAGTGCACTGCTAAGACGTCGAGATGACAGAGAGGAGGACCAGCCTACACAGGTAGGCGTTCTGTAGGGTTTCTTTCTTTCTTTATTTTACACTGAAGTGCTTGTTTCTCCAGTAAAAACCCATTAACCTCCTAGCATTGCCTGCTGGTTTCTCTCTCTTGGCAGGAGAGAGCACTTGACAGCAGTGACTCAAGGCCGTGAGCGCCTCCTCAGATTATTAATCGGGCAGCTGTTCGACATCATGCGTCTCTTTGCTCTGATTTCCCAACCATGTGAAATCAAAGTGTTCTCACTGTGCCTACAACGGGACACAAGGTCACTCAGTCACGTGATTTTTCGTCTTCTCTGCGCGTGCTTTCCGGATCAATTTTTTTTTTTCTCAAGTAGGCTATGTAGATAATTTGGGGGGGGGGGGGACATATTAAACATGGAATGTACCATAAAAAGAGAGAGAAATAGGCAATACTAACTGAGTGATATCACTGAATGTGGCATCTGTTAAATGGCACAGTGGTGAACATAATGAGTCCCCTGCAAGCCAATGATGCTTTTAGGCTGCTGGGAAATGATGGTGGGTCATGAAACAAGCAATATCCAGCAGGAATAGCCAGTCCAAATGGGCCTATACACATGACTACTGTGCAGACACTACCAAGTGGTGGGCGCTATTTTTAGTCATCTCTTCCAGATTTGAGTTCCGTGTTCTTAAAATAAAGTGTAGGACCTAATGAGGATGGTTTCATTCTGCATTGCCATGGCACTGCTCTTGAATAGTTCATAGAGTCTGTTACATTAAGAATTTGAAGTACATGTATGATTAATATAGAAAGTTGATTGGTATTTTGTAAATTGTGATTTAAATCCGTTGCTAAGCATGGTATCCATATTAATTTACGTTGTGCATAAATACATCTTTTTCATGATTTGTTCAAATTATTTTAAAATGTTAATCATTTCCATGGCTACAAACACTGTATTCATGGTAATGGCCACTCAAATGGATTTTCACAAATTCAAAGATTCAAGGACCCCCCCCCCCCCCATTTGCAAATAATTGTATTTAACTCAAAATCACAGCAATTTCAACTGCAAATCCAATTACTTTTGTCTGCAATAGTCACAACCCTTGCAAGATCCTGGAGGGGCTGAAAAGAGCAGAAAGCTGTGCTTGGGCAGCCGGCAAATGCCACTGGTTCCTGCACGATCTGGCAAACACCATGCACACTCCTAATGTATCTCCCACTGTGCCACGCACAATGCCCTGGACTAACACGAGTTGGCAGCATTCCCGGTCAGCTCCCGCACACGTCTGCCACTGGGCCCATTACCTCCTGAATATCACTGGAGAAGCTAGTCCGATTTAATATAGTGATTTCAAAAAGAGTTGTCCTTGACGCGTGTTGTGGATAATCCATGCCTTAGATGAGGTGCAATAGTAGATTCTCTTGATCATGGTTATACGTCATCACATCTATCACATCTATAACATCTGCTCTCTTATGTTCCATACAGGGTTTCCACATTAACATTAAAACCCTAAATGTAGCACCATTTTAAGTACCGTCTGTTCAAACAAGCTTTTGCCTGTCTCATTAAGGTCACACTCTTTTATACTTAAGTTAAAAACCAATCAAGACCTCCTGGTTTGGATATTAAGACATGAACCTAGTCTACATTCTTATCAGTGGAATTATCAGTGATTTCAGGCAATAGTTAACAGAGCCTTCATGTGCTTTCCAGGCCCTTTGTTAAATGTCATCTACTCAGTCTGCATGTTTCCAACCTTTTGAAGGAGCACTGCGTGGTAGACCTTGCTTCAAACATACATACATATGACTAGAAATGTATCAATTTTGAACCTTGCCGTATAAAGAAACATTTACTTTATTGATAATATATGTGTGTGTGTGTGTGTATACAATATAATTACATGCATAAGGGTTCAACCAAATTTGACATTCTGCATTACTAGCACATTCTTTGAACGCATGCCAAACCTGACTAGGCCTCATTTGCTCACGTCTCTTTAAGTTTCATATGGCTAATGGAACAAAATGGCCGACAATGGCCAAGAAAAATTCAGCAGCCAATAGCTACAAACTGTAGTTCCTTACATTTTCACTCAGAATAAGATATACTTAATATATATAAGAAACTTTTTATTTTGTTGTTATCAGAAATGTCATCATTCAAAATAACACATTTAGTAGAGTAAAAACATTAGGCAAATGTATACAATGAAATTATACATCAAAACATAAAAATAAAAAAATACATATATTTGCAACATATACAACTAGGTCACAAAGTGAATGGAATATACACATAACATACACATATTGATAACTGACAAACTAGTCAGTTTATGTGGCTCATTAATCTGTAATTAGTTTACACTGTAAAAAGATGGACTAAACGGCGTCCTAAACTAAATATGGATATTCTGGTCTAACAATAAAACTCTTGTTTATGTTAAAACCACCACATGACCTATAGCACACTGAAGTCGTAACCCCCCCCCCCCAAGAACAAAGAGGTCCTCCACATTCACTTCTACACAAAGCACCTATCACTATCCTTTAAGCAGTATCCCCTTTAAATAACAGAAATATTGACACGTATGTACATATACACAGATCAACAGATCAGGACGCTTGTTGCTCTACGTTTAGACAATCAGACCCAGGCGCTTCTTGATGAAGTGGGCGACTAGGTTCTGGGGCCTCTGCTGGTACTCCGTCAGCACCTCATGGGGCGTGGAGATCTGGTCTCCGTCGAAGCGGTTCAGCAGAGTCACACAGACCACAGCAGCTGCAACAAAACAACAAGGCATCATATAGATGAACAGATAAAGGTTGGTGCTTGTAACACTGTCATCATAGGTTAGGTATCTACTGATTGAGTTGGCAAGGCAGCTATATGGACTGCTGACTGTCTTATATAATGTCATGGCAGATGTGAAGGTAGGCTAATGAGTGTGCTACCTTTGAGGTTGCACATGTGACACATGGCAGCGAACACAGTGGACTCCATCTCAATGTTCCTGACACCAGCGTTATAGGCTTTCCTCAGGTACTCCACCTTCTCCTCAGTGGAGAAGGAGCACAGAGCTCCGTCCAGCCGGCCTTGACCTAAGACACACATCATCAGTCAGTAATCAACCCTATGGTAACTTTATTTCAAGTGTCAAAACATGCAGTAATTTAACAGTACCTTCATAGAAATCACTGGTGCACATAGTTTTCCCAATGACGGTGGGCAGTTCAGGCATCTCGCTGGCGTACTGGCTAAGCTCCTCGGCCAAGTCCGCATCCAGCTCCGTGCTCCTGATGATCACCTTCCCCAGGATCACCTGTTCAAACTGGGGTCTGAAGAAGCAGTCCACTGCTTTGTCTGTGATCACCACAGTACCTGGGGAAATACCTTGGAGGAAGAAAAGAATGTGTCGGTGGCCATTCACTATATAATCACATGTTTACCAACTATTTTGGGCCTTTCACAAAGGTTTTAACAACTGTATTTTCACAAACGTACTTCAGTATAGACAACATAGATTTTCCCAAAATTGTGTGTCTGCCTAAGGAGCTTGGCCTTGGCACTTTTTAGAGCCACTTGAAGATCAAGAAGTGTATGAGAACGTATGTCTGAACTTACCAACTCCTCCTGAGGTGCCGAGACGGAAAAGGTTGACATCATGGCAGCCTGCATGATGGAGCAGCTTGATCATCTCGTGGAGCATGATGGAGATGGAAGGCACACCCATGCCATGCTAAAGGGAGAGAGAGAGAAAACAAAAGGAATTCAGTGGTGTTCAATGCAAACTCTGGGATGTTTCAGACAAATAAGACAAAGAGTGCGTTTACAGCTCTTTCTTTCGCTTTATGGTAAAACACAGAGTCATAGTCTGTTGCATAATGTGTAAACAGTGAAAACACAGATGGCTCGCTGAACTTCTGTGAACTTTCGTCTTTATGGTGGAAAAGCTGTGTTGAGTAACGTACACTGATAGAAAGCACGGGCCCAACTTTGTACATGGAATAGCGGTCTGTTCCTTCACAGATATCAGTGATCTCGTCCGTGTTCCCAGGCAAGCCCAGCTCCTGGTGCATGAACTTGGCAAAAGCCCTCATGCGATTGCCGCTTCCGCCAACACACACAAACTACAGGAAAGCACAAGAGAGAATACAAAAATCAGATGAGTCTCCAGTCTTGGGTAAAGTCCAGATAGAAGGCATGATTCGTTTGGAATCTGAGCCGTTCTCACAAACCTTGACGTCCCCAAACATCTCCGGCAGGTTGTGGGTCTTGGTTCCCAGGCTGAAGTGGTAGAGGATGTCCTCTTCCATGGAGTCCAAGTGGGGATTCTTCACATGAAGTTGTGGTCTTTGGGAGCAGTAACAGGAACCATGAGTTTAGCTACTTAGATGAGGTTCACTAAAATATTTTAGTATGTCCTGTTTCCATTACATAGCAAGGAATGTAATTAAAGCTTTCTTCTTACAGATGTACAAAGTCCTTTCTAACTGGTAAATTAAAGGCTGGCTACCTCATTATACACAAATAACTCACTTGATATAGTCTTCATCCTCCTTTCCCGCGCAGTTCAGTAAAATGGGTGCCATGGTTAGTTTGCTGTGCTGTGAAACAAATGAGAAGTTCACATACTTTCCAAAATACATTATTAATACATAATTTCAAAATGTGAACTCTAAGATTTTAGAAAATCAACCTGTTATTTAACTGACCTTGGAAATGAGAAGATATATGTGCTTGATAGTTAAAGTGAGTTCTTGTCACGTCTGTAGCTGAATGAAATGAAAAGGTTTCTGGCTGTAGTTGATATACTGTTGAACCTGTGACCAACCCGCCCCCCTTGGTGACCAGTGGACTGATTGTTTGCCGTTCCCTCCCCTTAAACACATTCAGCTCTCATGGATGACAAACTGTCACAGCAAACAGTGCAAAACATGCAATATGCCGTTTAAGTAAAAAAAAAAGAAAGAAGATAAACAGGTCTGAATCCTCAAAGTGTGTTGCTCTTTCTTTTACTGAGTGTTACATAAGTTCGTGGTATGACTACTCCCCAATTATTTGGATTGTGTGTCAAAAACATACACCCTTATGCAATGTAACAGGATATACACTCAAACGATTGGTTATGCACAGGCTTTCCAGGACTTTAAAGAACACTAATAGGTGTATGCAGTTCTACATAGCTACAAACAATCTGCATCAATCTGCATGCAAGGAAAATATAACGGAAGTACCAATGGCTTCATAGGTTTTATTTACATAGGTTCAGACTGTCCTGTGTGACATACATAGACTATGCCCAGAAGGCCATAAAAACAGTAAAGAACAATTATGTAAGTTCATCGACAGAACACCAGAGAATAACATAAACATAAATCAGCAACACCCTGGACTATTTAGGAATGCATAATATATACACACACACACACATATATAATTTAAGTGGATTGTCTTACTCACAAGAGAGTTATTACAAAGAAATTGTGAAAATCTCTCCAATTTTAAAAGCAGAGTGTAATAAATCTGGGAGATGTATCTTTTGGTTAGGGGACATGTCTGGGATCCTACAATTGGAAAACGGGTCTACAACTTATTCAAAGTTAGGTTCTTATCATATCATGCAGCATTCCTGGTAACATTGAAAACAAAATGGCACAGCAAGTCAGCAGAACAGCACTATTGGACTTTTAATGCAATTTTAACAGCATAACTACAAAAAAATGCCACGCAATCAAGATAGAAAACATACACACATGCACACACCCACACATAAGCATCGCACATTCCTTGAGAGTGAACAACTTTTCCCACCGAAGTGCTGAGCCCATCCTCCGCAGTCAGAGAGGAAGAAGCCTGCCACAGCGAACAGTGAGCTCCTGTGCGTGTCCGCAGGCCTCCTACTGTGGAAGCTTCAGGCGCACTGCGCCGCCTGCCAGAGCAGATGTCGCACCTGCAGCAAAAGAACATGGCCTCTGTTCAGTAGCTGTCCATCAGCATGTTGGGTATTGTCCGGCAGTGGAGTGAGATGGTCTCTGTACGTAGGTCAGCCCTCTCTGTGTTTGTGTGGTACCAGTAAGAGTTTGCCTTCCCCTTCCATGGGAGTAGTGAACTTACAACATCTATCTTTAGAATACATGTAGCTGACATCACCTTAGCACTGAAATACCATTTAGTCAAATCTTCGCATTTTGGGCAAGTATGGTGGTTTGTATGTTTTTGAGTGGAGGGGTCACATAAACTGGACTGGTGTGGTGGGGGTGAAACACCTACCATGTGCAGGAGCTCTTCTGGGATTCTTGTCTTCCTCTAGGTAACCAAAGCTCAAGAGTTTGGACATGTTGACGGGGGATTCGTCCTTGTTTTTAATGTTGCAGAAACACAAAGTTTAACTGTCAACAGGAAGAGACGAGGGACAAAAAAGACAAAAGGGACCAGTTTCTGACAAGAATGTCATCCTTCCAAAAGCACCGTGTTCAGTGGCAATTTACAATGTCACCCTACACTCAGCTGAAACTGTGCAGTAAATGTGTAAACTGAAAGATAGATGGATGGGCTGTCTAGTCATATCCACCCCCACCCCACAAAAGAAAAAAAAAAGTTTGGGGAATTATTACTGTCTTGTTTGACAGAGCATATCATCCAGTAAGCGATTAGAACAGAGGGCTCAGCAAGTGCCAGAGTCGCCTCATGCCCAGAACAGCCCCCGTTTGCGCCTATATTTACATATTTCAGAGGTCACCGTGTTTTCGTAAGTCCAATCATGCTATTTGCTGAATAAATTCTACAGTAAAAAGAGCCAAATTAAACAACTGAGCAGCCCTGTCCTCTTCCCCCCACTTCCCCATCAGCGTCCTTAGGTTACTGATGTACTGTCCCATCGGGCACTTGCATATGCAGAGCTTGTTTATGCACAAACGGCTGCTCTTTGATCACTGTTTACTGGCAGGTAGGGCCATAATATGTCAAAACAGGCTTGGAATACATGTATATACACGGCAACAAAGGTATGAAGCAAAAGCTCATTTTCACAGATCATAAATAAATGTGTGGGTGAAAGGTTTATTGCTGCCTTGACAATTATTACCAATGATAGAAGGACACTGACAAAGGACCTGGACCTCTGAAACTAGATTACTTAGATATTGTAGGCTCTTGTGAATATGGCTAATGGCAGACAATCTGGCATTTATCCATCAACAGTATACTGCTTCACCTGCCCAATGTACAATGCATTGAACATTATGTTCTTATGGCTGTGTCAGGTCCTGTTGTCACTTGTGGCACTATGCCCACAAAACCTGAATGCTTTGCGTTTGCAGTTCAGACATTCTTTGAACCCAATGAAAAAACAAACAAACACATTTGAGCATCCACCCTTTGTGCTTACTTTGGCTTTCAGTTTCCTTAGTTATCAGGGAAAGGTTACATATTAGATATAAAATCTATATCCCCATCATTTGTGACATTTTCAAGGCAGCCATTTTACTGAGCAACTGTGAGATAAACACTGTAGTGACAAATTTCACACTTGGATCATTTTCTAAAAATCAAATTAGGCTACTTGTTCCAGTTACAATTAATACAAAACAGTTCAGGGGGACCATGGAAATGTCCCCACTCTAGTGGCATTTCGCTTGTTGGCAACTGAACTATGGTATCAAAGGTACTTTAATGCAAAATTACACATTTTTGAGGAACCTCCAATTATTTAGATGATGTTAGATGATTTAGACTCTAAGGGCCTCATTTACTAACAGGATTGCGCCCATTTCAGGCGTAAAATAGCGGGTAAAGACATAAAACCGTATTTCCAAAGGAGGCGCACCTGAGTAAAAGCGCAGATTACTGCTGCTGGGAAGTGGGTGTGGGAAAGTGGGTGTTCGTCGCAAAGAGATGGGAGGAGGTGTTTTAGCATGACATTTTAGCTGCTAAATGAAAACCATGTGCCTGCTAGAATTTTCGGAAATGTAATTTTTTTTTTTAAATGTTTGTATTTGATGTATCATTTAATAGGCATACAAACAAATAGAATTACAAACTGTCCCACCAGCTAGCTGTTCGGGAAAAGTTTGGCCACTTCTTACCCAGAATCACCGCTCATTGTATGGTTTAAAGTTAAACGGTATTTTCACTCATAGTTCAAGCACACCGAGTACAGTGCACACCTTCTGCGTAGGAGTAACGCGTATCTATTCAGGAAAAGTACTTGTACTCGAAGTACACTAACTAAACTACCGGTAAGTAAATTGTAGAGACATAGCAGCATATTAATTTCACCATACATGTTTATTTTGACGTTATAGCCTCTCAAGCGCAAGCTACCCCCAGTGCCATGGCAACCTACAACTACAGTTTTCAAATGTGTTCTTGAAAAGCATGGTTTTCAGTGTTGGAATACGCCGTTTAAAAGTAAGGGGTGTCGTGTATTCCTACCAGACTATTTAACGGGATGCTATGGAGCAGTTAACCTGGCTATTAACTATCCTAGCTATCTCTAGCTTAGGGAACCATCTTAAAAGTTTGCAGTTGCCTGTGTGTGATTACCTCATGTTAATATGTGTGAATATGAACTCGTGAACATAAACTCGTTAATATGAAGCTGCACAGGCATCCTGAGGGCTAACCATAGTAACCCAGAAACTCAATGTTCGCTGAAAAGTTTAATTTCCCAAAATCAGCTCACCAATAAAAGACGGTCTTGAATTCAAAGTGATAACAACTTTTAGTGTGGACGGAAGGGCTAAATGGAGAAATATTTATGAGTTTCTATATTTACCCGGGTTAGTTTGCTGTAACCTCGTATATCAAAAGCTCTAATTCTAATGTTAACTCATCATCCATGGTGGAAGGAACACGCAGGCTGTTTCGTCCCTATTTTAGCTGCGCGCTAAATAACACTAATGGGCGGTGTTTGGCGCAGATGACGCGACGACGTTCTTGTTTGATAAATACGATGCAAAATACTGTGCGCTATATGCGGTTCCTTATCGCAGTTCACTGCGATATAACAGTACGGTACATGACACTAGTCATGGGCCTAAATCAAAGCATTTATCCATTCACGCCTGAAAGGCCGCGAGATCTGTCAGCGCGCACTCCTGAGCCCGCCCCCTCAGGAGTCCATATCTTGAGTCGCGCCCCACAGATCAGTCTCTTTGAAAACTTCGCAAGAACAAAGTGCCAGCTCCAAGTATATCCTTTACGCTACCTGGTCAAAGTTTTGTATGCCTATTGCTCATTACGAGTTTGTGAACTAATCAGGTTTTTTACCCTCACTAGCTCAGAGCGCTACAAGATTCGACCTACTATTAAGAAAGTAGAGTCGCTATCCTAGCTGGTTAGCTGGCTCAGTTTCTGACTGGCCTGCTAGCTTTTTGCTACCCAACATTCAGTTGTGTGATCGCGAAATTAACTTTCTTCTCATTTCAGAATACGTCCAGGCAGGCTTGCCCCGGCTGCGGGCACGCCAGGACGACATCTACGCTAGCATGACGCTAGCGAGGGCCACCGAGTTTGGCCCCGGGCAGCGTGGTGTCAGGCAGCCGCTGGGTAGCCACTGCCGCACCCGCTAGCCTCTTCCCGTCTGACGAGAGCTACCAAGTCAGCTCGTTAGCTGGCTAGTCCACTGACGACCCTGCGAACTGAGTTGCTGCCTAGCTGCCGTCAACGTTGGGAAGGTAAGCGAACTATGTCTTATTACCTTCGCTGGCTTAGTGCCACGAATTAAGGCTTATAGACTTAAAATTCGGGCTAGCTTGTTAGCTAGCTAGTCCACGGACTACCCTGTGAACTAGCTTGTTGCCCGACGGTTATCACCATTAGCTAGCTTGTTAGCTTGATAGCGGGCTAGTCCACGGACTACCCTGTAAACTAGCTTGTTGCCCGACGGTTATCACCGTTGGGGAAGTAAACGAACTCGGTCTGTACTCCCGTTGCTAGCGTGAGTTCCGAGAGTTAAGACTTCCTAGACTTAAGAAGTTGAGTTAGATATCTAGCTTGTTAGCTGCTAGCCTACTGGGTTTTCGAACTCGCTGTACAACTTTTCTCTCGTTCCAGTGCCTCCCATGCTGGGACCACAGGGATGCGGGAGAGCCGACGCCTGCTCAGATTGGAGAGACTCTCCCAGCTGAGCAGTGCACACCGTCGGCAACAGGTAGCGGGGGTCCGGTAGCCGCTTCGGCTGCAGCCCGCCCCCGCTCCACCATCCCAGTACTTCACCCAGTGGAGCACCCTCACCGCTCAACCAGCCCATTCCAGGGGTGGATTCGGGCTGGAGATGGAGTGCCTGCTGGGCGACGGCGAGAGGGACGTGTGTGAGGTCGGCGGCACCCCGGTGCCAGCCCCCACACCGAGAGAGACTACACGCTGCTCCATGCAACCTGCATGTCGAGCGCGGGGTGTCAGTCCTCACAAGCACAGCACTCACATGTCACAAGCACTGCCCCTGTAGGCGCTGCAGTAAGTCATGCATGTGTAAATCCCCCCTCAATGCATCCACCACGGCACCCATATGCCCACATGTTTACAAGCAATGTGAAGTGGGCCTCCAGATCTTGACCCTCCCTCCCCGAGCGGAGCGGACACAGATCTGGACAGCAGCAGGTGTGTCATGAGCGGGTTTACTCCCAGCTCCACACCGGCTTGCTGTCCGCCGTGGGTGAGGGCTGATCAGGTCCCAGCGAACCTGATCGCCTGCTATTGAAGAGAGGGGGGAGTGGACTCCCCACCACCATAAAAGACTGCCCACCACTCACATGCAACCTCATGTCGAGCACAATGTATCAGTCTCCACAAGTACAACCCTCACATGTCACTAACACTGCCCCTATGGGCGCAGTCATAAGTCATGCTTGTGTAAATTTCCCCTCAACATATCCACCTCTGCATCCATACACCCTCATTTTTCAAACGAATGTGAGGGTGTGCCCTCAGATCTTGACCCCCTCCCTAGACAGAGCGGGCACAGACCTAGACATGGGCAAATTGGCAATGAGCGGGTTTCACTCCCGACCAATTATTCAGCTGAACAGATCAGCATGACATGTTACGGGGAGAGCGCGCGGCTCTGCGTCGCCACGGCTACCCAAAACAACCCCCCTCCGACATTTGGAGGGGTGGCTCCGTCAGGTGCAGCGGGGACAGTCTCGTTTCCTACAATGAAAGAGACTCTCTGCTCCAAAAATGAAGCAATGAGCTTCAGGCTTCTACAGCCGTCACTTCCCGGTCCCCAAAAAGGACGGGATATTAGACCCAATATTAGATATTACGTCCAATATTAGATCTACGTGTATTGAACAAAGCTCTCATGCCACTAAGGTTCAGAATGCTGACCCCACGCCGGCTAGTGCAGTTCATAAGACCAAACGATTGGTTCATCACGATTGGCTTAAAAGATGCTTACTTCCATGCCCCGAACAACCCCAGAGATCAGAGATTTCTGAGGTTTGCGTTCGGAGGAATAGCATACCAGTTCCACTTCCGCTTGGCACCGAGGGTTTTTATAAAGTGCGTGGATGCAGCCATCGCCCCATTACGACAACGCAGTTGCGTTTGTTCCATTATGGGCTCGTGTTCGTGGCTTTCATTCAAGAGCAACATCGGTGCAAGACTGCCATCTAGTGGTGGCACACCTGCATCGACTGCTTTGTGATAAACAAGGAAAAAAGCGTTCTGTGCCCAAGCCAAATTACACATTTCCTAGGCATGTTTCTAGACTCCACCTCCATGGAGGTCAGGCTGTCTCGAGAACGAATAAATGCCATCAAAACATCGTCGCTGTGCTGCCAACGCCTGTTGGGAATGATGGCGTCAGCCGCTATCGCGCTCCCGCTAGGGTTGTTGCGTATGTGGCCGTTCCAGATGTGGTACTTGTCTCTGAGGCTCAACGCAGTCACAGACAGGCACCGCAGAGTAACGGTGTCCTCCAGATGCAGGAAGGCCCTGGCAATCTGGAGAACCCCCTGGTTTCTCGCTGCGTCGGGCACTATGGGCATAGTGTCACGTCGCGTAGTAGTGACCACAGACGCCTCCA
Organism: Clupea harengus; assembly: GCF_900700415.2. Lineage (NCBI taxonomy): Eukaryota > Metazoa > Chordata > Actinopteri > Clupeiformes > Clupeidae > Clupea > Clupea harengus. The sequence goes on along the minus strand of NC_045153.1, from coordinate 25,006,180 downwards.
CCAAGGGTGGGGTGCAGTCTGCGAGGGGAGAGGTCTGTGGTCTGGTCTGTGACAGAGGCCGCGTCTCATATAAATGTGTTAGAACTGCGGACAGTAGTCCTGGCTCTACGACACTTTCTGCCCAGACTGAGTGGTCAGCATGTGTTAGTGAGGACGGACAACACTGTGGCCTTGGCGTATATAAACAGTCAAGGCGGAGTGCACTCTCAGTCACTGCTAATAATAATAATAAATAAATAATTAATTTTATTTGTAATGCACTCTTCATTCAAAAGAATCTCAGAGTGCTCCATTGGGCGACCCGCCTGCTCCTGTGGGCAGCGAGTCACGTCCTTTCCCTCAGGGCAGTTCATATTCCAGGTCACCTCACCTACGGAGCGGACCTGTTATCAAGAGGCGACCCTCGAGCAGCAGATGGGTGTCTACACCCTCAGGTGATAGACCAGATCTGGGTGCGTTTGTTCAGGGCGCAGGTGGACCTGTTTGCGAACAGACAGAATACCTGCTGCCCGCTCTGGTTCTCGCTAGGGGGCGACAACCCCCCACTAGGCATAGACGCGCTGGACCACCAGTGGCCAGGTCTACGCCTATATGCTTTCCCCGATTCCGCTTCTCCAGCAGATGCTGTGCAGGGTAGCGGACGAGGGCAGAGAATGGATATTGATGGCCCCCCACTGGCTCAATCAGCCGTGGGCGGCAGATCTATTCAATATGTCAGTGCAACAGCCCTGGGAGCTGCCTCTGCGGAGAGACCTCCTAACGCAGGCGCACAGGACAGTGTGGCACCCCCATCCGGAGTGGTGGCGTCTCAGAGCCTGGCACCTGAGAGGTGCAGGCTCATAGCGTCAGGCTTGTCGGATGCGGTGGTGGCTACAATACAGAGTGCCCGAGCGGTGTCGACACGGGCTCTGTATACGCTGAAGTGGCGCAGTTTTGAACGATGGTGCGCTGCGCGGCAGCATGACCCCATTAACTGCGCGCTGGGCGTCATACTAGTATTCCTACAGCAGTTGTTTGATGAGGGGAAGGCGGCTTCCACTCTCAAAGTGTACCTGGCTGCCATTTCAGCCTGCCACGCAGGCATTAATGGCAGTTCTCCTGGCAGTCACCCGCTAGCGTCACGCTTTATGGCAGGGGTGAGACGGCTCAGGGTGCCAGAGAGACACCTCATACCCTCTTGGGATCTGCTGGTGGTGTTACGTGCTCTCACAGGGCCTCCGTTCGAGCCCCTGGAGACGGTGACATATAGTTTGTCTCTTTAAAGACCGCGCAGCTACTGGCGTTAACGTCAGCAAAGCGCGTTGGTGACATGCAAGCCCTGTCAGTCAGCCCATCGTGCCTTCAGTTCTCGATCGCTGGTGACAGAGTGGTTATGCGACCTAATGCTGCTTACACACCTAAAGTGGTGGTAACCCCATTCCGCAATCAGGTGATTGAATTAGCAGTTTTCTCGCCTCCTCCTTTTGCCTCTGGAGAGGAGGAACGTTTGAATAAGCTCTGTCCAGTGCGCGATCTCCGCTGTTACGTGGAGCGCACTAGAACTTTCAGACAGTCAGATCAGCTATTTGTGTGCTTTGGTGCACGTGCAAAAGGCAGACCTCTATCAAAACCGAGCCTCTCCCGTTGGATAGTAGAGGCTATCGTGTTGTCTTATAAGAGCTTGTCTTTAGATCCCCCGGAGAAGTTGCATGCGCACTCTACGCGGGAGGTCTCGTCTTCCTGGGCCTTACTAAAGGGCGTCTCAGTGGAAGATATTTGCAAAGCTGCAAGCTGGAGTTCTCGCCACACTTTCATTAGATTCTATATGTTAGATGTGGCTGAACCTAGTTTTCTTCATGGTGTTCTGCAGGCAAGCGATCTCTGAATCCCCTGGCTTGAGAACGATATATACAGTATGATAAGTGTGTTCATTAGTGTCTACATGTTATGTTGCACATGAAACATCCCAGGGTTTTTCCTACGGGCGCGGGATCACGGATCCCTGTCGCCTATGATAAAGGTTGCCCTGTATTCATGGTGTTCTGCAGGCAAGCGATCTCTGAATCCCCTGGCCTGAGAACGATGTATATGATAAGTGTGTTCATTGGTGTCTACATGTTATGTTGCACATGACACATTCCAGGGTGGTTTCCTACAGGCGCAGGATCGCGGATTCATGCCGCCTATGATAAAGGTTGCCCTGTTAATATGTTCACCGCCAGCGGCCGTATGAACCTCTATGAGGGCAAAGGCTTCAATAAAGCTGGTGTGTGTGATTGGCTGCCACTGTATTATCACGCAGGAATATATAGGGTCCCATACTGTTATATCGCAGCGAACTGCGATAAGGAACGTCTCGGTTACTTATGTAACCTCGGTTCCTTAAGCAGGAACCAGATATAACAAAGTTGGCGTGTACAGTGTTACCTTGGTTTGATATTCTTGCTCAGTTTTCATTCCAAGACTGATCTGTGGGGCGCGACTCAAGATATGGACTCCTGAGGGGGCGGGCTCAGGAGTGCGCGCTGACAGATCTCGCGGCCTTTCAGGCGTGAATGGATAAATGCTTCGATTTAGGCCCATGACTAGTGTCATGTACCATACTGTTATATCTGGTTCCTGCTTAAGGAACCGAGGTTACGTAAGTAACCGAGACGTTTTGCAAAGGCGCTGATTGCGCTGCGGTCGCAATGTTAGTAAATTAGGCCCTAAGACTCTAGACTCTAGAGGCCACAGTCATTTGTACAGTTCTTCCTATAGATTTCTTCCGTGGACTTGATGCATATACATTGCACCGCTCATGTGACTTAATAACTGACAAATTAATATTGTGCTTTTGAACCTGTAAGTCTACCCCAAAGGTAAGTTAAAGATTAGTCTTTAACTTTATGCAAGAGCAACTATTCCACTTTTGTTTCATTATTATTTTAGGTCAGCTCATTATCTTGGCTGTTTAATCTCTGGGTCTCTGAGTCACCATTCTACCTATTTTGAAATATAACTAGAAGGCCACTCGAAGAGCACATACCTGCACCAAGCCCATCTCGCAGTGTTAAAGAAAGTGAAAATAACTCCTGGTTCCATCCCTTGATTCAGATCCGCTCCAAATTTTCATCTAGAATTTGGCCTCCTACCAGGGCGAATTGTTCTGGAAACATCAATTGTAAAGCACCCCAACCCAATAAGTGAAGTATCAATATTCTTAATTCTTAATTTACTTGAAATACATTAAAATCAGCGGAACTAGTAGAAATTCACTATGAATGTGTTTTTGACCAAAATCTAGAAAAAATAAATATACAATAAAGTGCACTTGGTCTAAATAAACACAATGAAGATGTTTTTACTTTGGTACAAAAAAGAGCCAGAATCAGAGAATGCATTCCAATAGGCAAATGCAATCACCAACACACAGATTGCTGTATTACCACACCTATACCTAAAGAACACAAACAGAGCAAACACATTGTGGTTGTTGCTTAGGACACTTTCGCATTAAAACACACTTCCCTAATGTCAATACTGTGTGAGATATGACTGTATATACCCAAACTCTATTCAGATATGTAAACGAATAATACATGTGAAATTCAAGACTGCCATCTTGTGGGGATATAGTGTCTTGAATAAAGGAACTCACTATTTTCTGAACTGGTCAAACTCCTGGCAAACTCTTTGTGATATGGCTAATTTCTTCAGTTTGTTTGCTGAATTGTCAATACCAAGTGTCTGAGAAGAAAACAAACAATAATGTTTTACTTTTAAAAAGCAATGTGTATACATACAAATAAGTTTTTTTTTTTTTTTTAAAGAACCATTTTATCAGAGATTCCCACAGGACTAAATTGGACACACACAGGAGGTGCCATGTTGGAATCACATATATGGATTGGGCATATTCCTCGGTATGGAAATGTCTATACAATCTACCAAGTGGTGTGCGCTATTTTTAGTCATCTCTTCCAGATCTGAGTTCCGTGTTCTTAAAATAAAATTCCTTGCATCAAGTGTAGGACCTAATGAGGATGGTTTCATTCTGCATTGCCATGGCACTGCACTTGAATAGTTCATACAGTCTGTTACATTAAGAATGTGAAGTACATGATTAATATAGAAGTTAATTGGTATTGTTAAATTGTGATTTAAATCCGTTGCTAAGCATGGTAACCATATTAACTTACGTTGTGCATGAATACGTCTTTTTCATGATTTGTTCAAATTATTTTCAAATGTTACCGGTAATCATTTCCACGGCTACAAACACTGTATTCATGGTAATGGCCACTCAAATGGATTTTCACAAATTCAAATGCAATTCCCACAGCAAATCCAATCACTTTTGTCTGCAATAATCACAACCCTTGCAAGATCCTGGAGGGGCTGAAAAGAGCAGAAAGCTGTGCTTGGGCTGCCGGCAAATGCCACTGGTTCCTGCACGATCTGGCAAACACCATGCACACTCCTAATGTATCTCCCACTGTGCCACGCACAATGCCCTGGGCTGACACGAGTTGGCAGCATTCCCGGTCAGCTCCCGCACACGTCTGCCACTGGGCCCATTACCTCCTGAATATCACTGGAGAAATTAGTCCGATTAAATATAGTGATTTCAAAAAGAGTTGTCCTTGACGCGTGTTGTGGATAATCCATGCCTTAGATGAGGTGCAATAGTAGATTCTCTTGATCATGGTTATACGTCATCACATCTATAACATCTATAACATCTGCTCTCTTATGTTCCATACATTAAAACCCTAAATGTAGCACCATTTTAAGTACTGTCTGTTCAAATAAGCTTTTGGCCGTCTTATTAAGGTCACACTCTTTTATACTTAAGTTAAAAAACAATCAAGGCCTCCTGGTTTGGATATTAAGACATGAACCTAGTCTACATTCTTATCAGTGGAATTATCAGTGATTTCAGGCAATAGTTAACAGAGCCTTCATGTGCTTTCCAGGCCCTTTGTTAAATGTCATCTACTCAGTCTGCATGTTTCCAACCTTTTGAAGGAGCACTGCGTGGTAGACCTTGCTTCAAACATACATACATATGACTAGAAATGTATCAATTTTAAAAACATTTTCTTTATTGATAATATATGTACTGTATATATCTATGTGTGTGTATACAATATAATTACATGCATAAGGGTTCAATCTTAAACAAATTTGACATTCTGCATTACTAGCACATTCTTTGAACGCATGCCAAACCTGACTAGGCTTCATTTGCTCACGTCTCTTTAAGTTTCATATGGCTCATGGAACAAAATGGCCGACAATGGCCAAGAAAAATACAGCAGCCAATAGCTACAAACTGTAGTTCCTTATTTTTTCTCTCAGAATAAGATATACAAGAAACTTTTTATTTAGTTGTTGTCAGAAAGGTCATCATTCAAAATAACACTTTAAGTAGAGTAAAAACATTATGCAAATGTATACAATAAAATTATACATAAAAATATAAAAATATAAAAATACATATATTTGCAACATATACAACTAGGTAACAAAGTGAATGGAATATACACATAACATACACATAAACGGCGTCCTAAAAAAATATTCTGGTCTTCCAATAAATATTTTGTTTATGTTAAAACCACCACATGACCTATAGCACACTCAAGTCATAACCCCCCCCCCCCAAAAAAACAATGATTCACTTCTACACAAAGCACCTATCACTATCCTTTCAGCAGTATCCCCTTTAAATAACAGAAATATTGACACGTATGTACATACCGTTAATCCTCAAATAAAGACCGGGATTCAATTAGAGGCCGAGCTTCAGATAGTAGCCGGGGGCGTGGTCGATACGGACAAATAAAAGCCGGGCCCGTACACAAGCCGGGGGTAAAAACGAAAGTTCACAGAATTTTACTGTAGCCTACCGGCATCAGTCCATCAGCACAAAGCAGAAATCACAATTTAATTGAATGCATTTCATAAATACATGTTCTCCTCATGTTTAATGTTGTTGGCTAATTTCATGGCAGTTTGCAATAAAAAAAGAAATGTTTCAGCCTACAAGGCGAATTTGTTATTATACAGTTACTTGCCTAAACGATAGAAGACATTCCTCCAAAATACCTATTTTTAATGATTTTGTTGCCGTTTCGTGATTTCCGCTAAGAATTTTTTTTTCTTCAGGGTAATAGAACTTTAACGTCCCAGGTGTTGCGTAGCAACCCATTACTTGCTGACTTCAAGTTACAATGACTTTCCGCCACGTTAAATGACGGACTTCTTGCAGAATGATATGAAATATGTGAATTAGAAGCACAAAACCCGTTGCCAATGACAGCGGTCATTAACTTTTCGAGGTGGTGAATATCAAGAAATTACAGACCTCCTAACGTTGGGGTGCCCCATTCAAATCAACGGAACTTTTTTGAACATTCTGAAGAGCCGTAAGAAATAAAGGCCTGCCCCTAATACAAGCCTGCCCCAAATACAGGCCGGTGCGCTGTGCAGCCTAAGTAAATAAAAGCCCCGGCCACTATTTGAGGATTTACGGTATACACAGATCAACAGATCAGGACGCTTGTGGCTCTACGTTTAGACAATCAGACCCAGGCGCTTCTTGATGAACTGGGCGACTAGGTTCTGGGGCCTCTGCTGGTACTCCGTCAGCACCTCATGGGGCGTGGAGATCTGGTCTCCGTCGAAGCGGTTCAGCAGAGTCACACAGACCACAGCAGCTGCAACAAAACAACAAGGCATCATATAGATGAACAGATAAAGGTTGGTGCTTGTAACACTGTCATCATAGGTTAGGTATCTACTGATTGAGTTGGCAAGGCAGCTATATGGACTGCTGACTGTCTTATATAATGTCATGGCAGATGTGAAGGTAGGCTAATGAGTGCGCTACCTTTGAGGTTGCACATGTGACACATGGCAGCGAACACAGTGGACTCCATCTCAATGTTCCTGACACCAGCGTTATAGGCTTTCCTCAGGTACTCCACCTTCTCCTCAGTGGAGAAGGAGCACAGAGCTCCGTCCAGCCGGCCTTGACCTAAGACACACATCATCAGTCAGTAATCAACCCTATGGTAACTTTATTTCAAGTGTCAAAACATGCAGTAATTTAACAGTACCTTCATAGAAATCACTGGTGCACATAGTGTTCCCAATGAAGGTGGGCAGTTCAGGCATCTCACTGGCGTACTGGCTAAGCTCCTTGGCCAAGTCCGCATCCAGCTCTGTGCTCCTGATGACCACCTTCCCCAGGATCACCTGTTCAAACTGGGGTCTGAAGAAGCAGTCCACTGCTTTGTCTGTGATCACCACAGTACCTGGGGAAATACCTTGGAGGAAGAAAAGAATGTGTCGGTGGCCATTATACTTATAGACACTCCATACACTATATAATCACGTTTACCAAGTATTTTGGGCCTTACAAAGGTTTTAACAACTGTATTTTCACAAACGTACTTCAGTATAGACAACATAGATTTTTCCCAAAATTGTGTGTCTGCCTAAGGAGGTTGGCCTGGCACTTTTTAGGACCACTTGAAGATCAAGAAGTGTATGAGAACATATGTCTGAACTTACCAATTCCTCCTGAGGTGCCGAGACGGAAAAGGTTGACATCATGGCAGCCTGCATGATGGAGCAGCTTGATCATCTCGTGGAGCATGATGGAGATGGAAGGCACACCCATGCCATGCTAAAGGGAGAGAGAGAGAAAACAAAAGGAATTCAGTGGTGTTCAATGCAAACTCTGGGATGTTTCAGACAAAGGGTCCGTTTACAGCTCTTTCTTTCGCTTTATGGTAAAACACAGAGTCATATACTCTGTGTAAACAGTGAAAACACAGATGGCTCGCTGAACTTCTGTGAACTTTCGTCTTTATGGTGGAAAGGCTGTGTTGAGTAACGTACACTGATAGAAAGCACGGGCCCAACTTTGTACATGGAAAAGCGGTCTGTTCCTTCACAGATATCAGTGATCTCGTCCGTGTTCCCAGGCAAGCCCAGCTCCTGGTGCATAAACTTGGCAAAAGCCCTCATGCGATTGCCGCTTCCGCCAACACACACAAACTACAGGAAAGCACAAGAGAGAATACAAAAATCAGATGAGTCTCCAGTCTTGGGTAAAGTCCAGATAGAAGGCATGATTGGTTTGGAATCTGAGCCGTTCTCACAAACCTTGACATCCCCAAACATCTCCGGCAGGTTGTGGGTCTTGGTTCCCAGGCTGAAGTGGTAGAGGATGTCCTCTTCCATGGAGTCCAAGTGGGGATTCTTCACATGAAGTTGTGGTCTTTGGGAGCAGTAACAGGAACCATGAGTTTAGCTACTTAGATGAGGTTCACTAAAATATTTTAGTATGTCCTGTTTCCATTACATAGCAAGGAATGTAATTAAAGCTTTCTTCTTACAGATGTACAGTCCCATAAGCTTTCTAACTGGTAAATTAAAGGCTGGCTACCTCATTATACACAAATAACTCACTTGATATAGTCTTCATCCTCCTTTCCCGCGCAGTTCAGTAAAATGGGTGCCATGGTTAGTTTGCTGTGCTGTGAAACAAATGAGAAGTTCACATACTTTCCAAAATAATAATGTGAAATCTAAGGTTTTAGAAAATCAACCCGATATTCAACCGACCTTGAAAATGAGAAGATATATGTCCTCGATATATGTCCTTGAAGTGAGTCTCCAACTTTCTCAGAGTTCTTGTCACGTCTGTAGCTGAATGAAATAAAAAGGTCTGTCCCTGGTTGATATACTGTTGAAGCTGTGACCACCCCGCCCCCTCGGTGACCAGTGGACTGATTGTTTGCTTGGGGAAGTGTAGTGCGTAGTTGTGCTGTGACACTCACCCACCTTTCCCTTCCCTTAAACACATTCAGCTCTCATGGATGACAAACTGTCACAGCAAACAGTGCAAAACATGCAATATGCCGTTTAAGTAAAACAAAAAGAAGATAAACAGGTCTGAATCCTCAAAGTGTGTTGCTCTTTCTGTTACTGAGTGTTACATAAGTTCGTGGTATGACTACTCTACAATTATTTGGATTGTGTGTCATCAAAAACGTACACCCTTATTCAATGTAACAAGATATTACACTCAGTGCACACTGAACGATTGGTTATGCACAGGTTTTCCAGGACTTTAAAGAACACTAATAGGTGTATGCAGATCTACATAGCTACAAACAATCTGCATCAATCTGCATGCAAGGAAAATATAACGGAGGTACCAATGGCTTCATAGGTTTTATTTACATAGGTTCAGTCATGTGTGACATACATAGACTATGCCCAGAAGGCCATAAAAACAGTAAAGAACAATTACTGTTAAGTTCATCGAACGACACCAGAGAATAACATAAAAAATAGATCAGCAACACCCTGGACTATTTAGGAATACATAATATATTCACACACACACACACATATATAATTTAAGTGGATTGTCTTACTCACAAAAGAGCGTTTTATTAAAAAAAAATCTAGTACAATTGTGAAAATCTCTCCAATTTTAAAAGCAGAGTCTAATAAATCTGGGAGATGTATCTTTTGGTTAGGGGACATGTCTGTGATCCTACAATTGGAAAACGGGTCTACAACTTATTCGAAGTTATGTTCTTATCATATCATGCAGCATTCCTGGTAACATTGAAAACAAAATGGCACAGCAAGTCAGCAGAACAGCACTATTGGACTTTTAATGCAATTTTAACAGCATAACTACAAAAAAATGCCACGCAATCAAGATAGAAAACATACACACACGCACACACCCACACATAAGCATCGCACATTCCTTGAGAGTGAACAACTTTTCCCACCGAAGTGCTGAGCCCATCCTCCGCAGTCAGAGAGGAAGAAGCCTGCCACAGCGAACAGTGAGCTCCTGTGCGTGTCCGCAGGCCTCCTACTGTGGAAGCTTCAGGCGCACTGCGCCGCCTGCCAGAGCAGATGTCGCACCTGCTGCAAAAGAACATGGCCTCTGTTCAGTAGCTGTCCATCAGCATGTTGGGTATTGTCCGGCAGTGGAGTGAGATGGTCTCTGTACGTAGGTCAGCCCTCTCTGTGTTTGTGTGGTACCAGTAAGAGTTTGCCTTCCCCTTCCATGGGAGTAGTGAACTTACAACATCTATCTTTAGAATACATGTAGCTGACATCACCTTAGCACTGAAATACCATTTAGTCAAATCTTCGCATTTTGGGCAAGTATGGTGGTTTGTATGTTTTTGAGTGGAGGGGTCACATAAACTGGACTGGTGTGGTGGGGGTGAAACACCTACCATGTGCAGGAGTTCTTCTGGGATTCTTGTCTTCCTCTAGGTAACCAAAGCTCAAGAGTTTGGACATGTTGACGGGGGATTCGTCCTTGTTTTTAATGCTGCAGAAACACAAAGTTTAACTGTCAACAGGAAGAGACGAGGGACAAAAAAGACAAAATGGAAAAGAATGTCATCCTTCCAAAAGCACAGTGTTCAGTGGCAAATTTACAATGTCACCCTACACTCAGCTGAAACTGTGCAGTAAATGTGTAAACTGAAAGATAGATGGATGGGCTGTCTAGTCATATCCAGCCCCCCACCCCCAACAAAAAAAATAAAAGTTTGGGGAATTATTACTGTCTGGTTTGACAGAGCATATCATCCAGTAAGCGATTAGAACAGAGGGCTCAGCAAGTGCCAGAGTCGCCTCATGCCCGGAACGGCCCCCGTTTGCGCCTATATTTACATATTTCAAAAGTCCAATCATGCTATTTGCTGAATAAATTCTACAGTAAAAAGAGCCAAATTAAACAACTGAGCAGCTCTGTCCTCTTCCCCCCACTTCCCCATCAGTGTCCTTAGGTTACTGATGTACTGTCCCATCGGGCACTTGCATATGCAGAGCTTGTTTATGCACAAACGGCTGCTCTTTCATCACTGTTTACTGGCAGGTAGGGCCATAATATGTCAAAACACAGGCTTGGAATACGTGTATATACACGGCAACAAAGGTATGAAGCAAAAGCTATGTGTTGCAATAAAGATCTTTTTTATTGATCATTTTCACAGATCATAAATAAATGTGTGGGTGAAAGGTTTATTGCTGCCTTGACAATTATTACCAATGATAGGAGGACACTGACAAAGGACCTGGACCTCTGAAACTAGATTACTTAGAATATGATATTGTAGGCTCTTGTGAATATGGCTAATGGCAGTCAATCTGGCATTTATCCATCAACAGTATACTGCTTCACCTGCCCAATGTACAATGCATTGAACCTTATGTTCTTATGGCTGTGTCAGGTCCTGTTGTCACTTGTGGCACTATGCCCACAAAACCTGAATGCTTTGCGTTTGTAGTTCAGACATTCTTTGAACCCAATGAAAAAACAAACAAACACATTTGAGCATCCACCCTTTGTGCTTATTTTGGCTTTCAGTTTCCTTAGTTATCAGGGAAAGGTTACATATTAGATATAAAATCTATTTCAGCACATAGTACACATTAGACCTGACTGGTTTCAATAAACTGAAAAGAAGTGAATATTTTCCTACTTCGAGCTCCCCATCATTTGTGACATTTTTAAGGCAGCCATTTTACTGAGCAACTGTGAGATAAACACTGTAGTGACAAATTTCACACTTGGATCATTTTCTAAAAATCAAATTAGGCTACTTGTTCCAGTTACAATTAATACAAAACAGTTCAGGGGGACCATGGAAATGTCCCCACTTTAGTGGCATTTCGCTTGTTGGCAACTGAACTATGGTATCAAAGGTACTTTAATGCAAAATTACACATTTTGGAGGAACCTCTGTATATTTTCAGTCAGAATGTGCCACAGTTGCAGTAAATGGATCGTTCCATCTAAACACCTCTGAGAGACATATTACTGAAAGCTATTACAAGGAACAATGATGAACATTGAGTATAGCACTGTAGGCAATTTAACAACAGCTCTGTTTTTCTTAAATGGTAGCTTGCAAACCTAAAATCTTCTCAGGAACACAGTTACATTTCAAAGCTTAAACACACATTTGGGTTTGTTTATTGCAAATTCTTGAATGATAAATCGTTAGTGAACAAGAAAAGGAATCTATAGCAGAAGCACAACGAGTCATGCGTTTTAAGTGACAGTTTTATATAAGAGATAATGGCCGCCAAGATGTAGTTATAGAAAAATATTGGACGAGGCAGAGGCAAATATTTTTGTATAACGGGACACCTTGAAGGGACCCCGGCTGCCACACATGTATTTAGACATGCCAAAATACTGGTTAGGCATCTCATTGTGTTATATTTGTTGTTATACCTCATACAGTATTGACACCGAAGAAGTTTGATTTGATGCACATTTGTATTGAGTGATGACTAGGCAGTGTTTACCCCTTATTATTCTCAAACTTGTTTCTCTATTCATAGTCTGTGTTCTTTAAGTATGAGTTCAGTAATACAGCAAATAATTTTGTCTGTGATTGTAGTAACCTTCAGGCACACATTCTCTGGCTCTTTTTCACCAAAGCAAAAATACCTTCGCTGTCTTTATTTAATAATGTCCACTTTATTGACCTGTTAGTCCTAATTGGATCAACTGATCAATTGTCCTAACTTGGATTTTGACTAGTGCTGTCAGTTTAACGCGTTATTAACGGCGTTAGCGCAAACCCATTTTAACGCCGTACATTTTTTTATCGTGCGATTAACGCGATTTTTTTAATTAATGTTCTTTTTGGCCTCGCAAACTGTGTAGTAGGCTAACGTTATGGTTTGAGTGAATGGTGAGCGCGATACGGCGAAATGGATGATAAAAAGCTTCTGAATGGAAAGTTTACTTTTAAAAGTTGTGTTGTGCAAAAGAAGCGAGCTTCACTGTTGTCTGAAAATGTCAACAGGCAGCTGGCTGAAAGCAAAGAAGTAGTAGGCTTACCTTTTATTGGTAACCTAACTGTTACGGTTCATTGTTTCTGAAATAAGAGGACTGACTGCTATGTTCCCAGCAAACTTGAAAAAAAGAAAATATTAAGCCATGGTTTAACTGCACTATAGGCTGAGTCCTTGTTTACCTGAAATGTGCACTTTATAATTTTATTTTGTACCGCCCTGTTTGGCAATGTCGGTTTTCAATAAAATAAAACATTTGCATAAAGCAAGCCAATCCACTTTTCCATGTTGATAAGGGCATTAAAATAAAAATAAAATGATGGAAAAAATAAATAAACGAAGGGACATTTAGAACAGATAAAAAATTGCGATTAATCGCGATTAATTTTGAGTTAACTATGACATCAATGCGATTAATCGCGATTAAATATTTGAATCGTTTGACAGCACTAATTTTGACCAATCGTCCCATCCGATTTGGAAATGTATAAATGCATCTCTGTATTGGTTGTGTCTTTGCAGTACATGACCAGAAGTCCTTAAACATGTACCTCTACAGGTAGGCAATTATTTAGATGATCTTAGATAATTTAGAGCATGGGTCGGCAGCAGGTGGCCCCCGGGCCAATTCTGGCCCGCCAGCGTTTCTTTGAGGCCCGTCAGATTATTACAATCGTAACCGAGTTTTTTTTTTTTTTAGAGAGAGACAGGTAGCATCGGCCTCTGCAATTGTGTTTGCTGAGCTGGTCCTTTTACCAGGCAAGATGAAGAAACAGCCATAGTCTTCAAGTTAGCTGAACTTGCCTAGCTCTACCATTCACAAATGGAACAGCTAGGAGTGGAAATTGTTAACAGAGTTCACTCTACCCGGGAAGAGAAATCCTGATGGCCTTTGAAGATGATGTTGGCAGGACAACACCAAATATGTTATGCACATGGCACGTGCTGCACAAATTGTACGTCGTCACATATTTGGTGAGGCCAAATCTTTTAATGGATTCCCTGAGAGATGCCAAAAGGACTCTGTTCTACAGCTTATTACTGACCCTCGTAAATATGGTGTTAGAGGGACCCACCATAAAAAATCAGATGGCAGAGACATCACCCGCAGCACTGGCAATTGCTCACATTGTTAAATTCAACAGTGTCAAGCACAAACGGGAACCAGGCACAGGATTTGTCAGAAACAGTACTTCACACGAGACACCAGTTCCTTTATACGTAGGGCTGATGCTGCATGCCCACACATGAAAGAAGGAACTTGTAGATTGACTGGCACGCCTGGGCTTAAATGTATCATATGATCAACTGTCAACTCAGACGGGGAACAACGTCTGCAGGCATTATCATAGGGAAAAAGTGGTATGCCCTCCACAGTTGCACAGTCAGCTGTTCACCACTGCTGCTGTAGACAACATTGACCATAATCCGAGTTCGACCACAGCTAGGGACTCTTTCAAAGTCAAAGTCAGTTTATTGTGGCACAAACGACACACACAGCAACACACACGTAGGCCAAGGTTGCAGTACATTTTTCCTCTGCATTTTTCCCATCCCGGACTGTCCTTCCTCCAGGGCAAAAACTTAAAAACAGCTAGAGCAGCAGCTGAATCCTCGGCTCTCGTCCTGCTTGACTTATCAGCTGCGTTTGATACAGTCAACCACCGCATCCTTCTGTCCATACTGTCAAGTATGGGCATTTCTGGCAATGCGCACTCCTGGTTTGAATCCTACCTCACTGGGCGCTCATTCAACGTGTCATGGCAAGGTCAGCTGTCTGTACCTCACCGCCTCACCACTGGGGTGCCCCAAGGCTCGGTGATGGGACCACTTCTCTTTGCCATTTACACCACCTCGTTGGGCCCTATCATCCGCTCGCATGGTTTTTCCTACCACTGTTATGCCGATGATACTCAACTGTTTCTGTCTTTCCCTCCTGAGGACACCACGGTCTCGGCGCGGATTTCGGACTGCCTCGCTGATATATCCACATGGATGAAAAATCACCACCTTCAGCTGAACCTGGCCAAAACGGAACTGATGGTCTTCCCAGCCAAACAGGTCATCCACCACAGCATCAAGATCAATACTGACTCTTTATCTCTTGCTCCATCCAAAACAGCAAGAAACCTCTGGGTCATTATTGATGACCAACTGACCTTCACGGCCCACATCGCCTCTGTCTCCAGGTCGTGCCGCTTTGCGCTATACAACATCCGCAAAATCAGGCCGTACCTAACCCAGTATGCCACCCAGCTGCTGGTGCAAACCTTGGTGAGCTCCCGCCTCGACTACTGCAACGCCCTCCTAACGGGCCTGCCGGCTTGCGTGGTGAAACCACTACAGATGATCCAGAACGCGGCGGCGCGTCTGGTGTTCAACCAACCGAAAAGGGCACACGTCACCCCGCTACTCATCGAGCTCCACTGGCTGCCAGTAGCTGCTCGCATTAAGTTCAAGTCACTTATGCTTGCCTACAGAGTGCTTACTGGTTCTGCTCCCACCTACCTAAATGCTCTTGTAAGGGCAAATGTTACACCCAGGACGCTGCGCTCGTCTAGTGAGCGTCGTTTGGCACTGCCGTCCGTGCAAGCACGGCAATCCAGACTATTTTCATTTGTAGTTCCACGTTGGTGGAACGAACTGCCTAGTACTACCAGAGCAGGGGCGTCCCTCTCTA
This sequence comes from Clupea harengus, assembly GCF_900700415.2. Classification (NCBI taxonomy): domain Eukaryota; kingdom Metazoa; phylum Chordata; class Actinopteri; order Clupeiformes; family Clupeidae; genus Clupea; species Clupea harengus. The sequence continues at coordinate 24,990,669 of NC_045153.1, read as the reverse complement.
CCTTCAAGAAGCTTTTGAAGACCCAACTCTTCAGAGAGCACCTCCCCTCCTAACTGGCACCTGACTAGCGCTTAACTTGCACTTCAGCAGTTACATTCCTGCACTTCTTTTTCCTTTTTTCTAGGTCGTTGTTTTTCTAATTCTCATGTAAAGTAGTATTTATTGTTACACCATGCTTTTTTATTGCTCTTAGCTTGACTGTTCTCTCCCTTGTACGTCGCTTTGGACAAAAGCGTCTGCTAAATGACTAAATGTAAATGTAAATGTAAAGGGCAGCCAGGAGCAGTGGGCAGCCTCCATGCTATGGACCATACTCATTCCGCCAGATGGATTTCAGTTCACCTGAGAGACATGGCTAAGCTCCGAAGGATACATCCAAGCATAGCACAAGAATTCCATGCAGGCAACTTTACTGTCCAAAAGAGTAAGGAGTGTTTTTCTTTTGGTACTAGAAAATGTTTTCGATACCTAACAGCCCATGAAATCTCAGGTGGACTTGGGCCTGAGAAGGCACGTCCTCTTCCTGTGTTTCATGCTTTGACTGGCTGTTACACAGTATCAAGCTTTGCTGGGCATGGGAAAAAGACTGCACGGGCTATGTGGGCTGTCTGTCCAGAGCTTACAAATGCCCCGTTAGAGCTACGTTCCGCCCCCCATGACATTCCACAGGAGGTAATGGCAACAATAGAAAGGTTTATCATCCTGCTCTATGACTGAACCAGCACATCCACAGAAATAGACCATGCTAGAAGTAAATTATTTGTGAAACGGCACAATGTGCAGTCAATCCCCCCAACAAAGGCTGCCCTAAAGGAGCCTGTTATGCGGGCAGTCTACCAGCGAGGCGGTAGGGGTCAGATGCTGGTATCTACACCAGAGCTACCTTCACCCTGTAAATGGGGCTGGTCAAAGACATCTGAGGGTCATTATGAACCATTCTGGACATATCTACCAGATGCAGGGTAGTCCAGCTATGAACTTGTCTCCTGCAAATGTAAGAAGGGCTGTGTTAAGTAGTGAAAGTGCAAAAACGCTGCCTTAGATTGCACAGCCCCCTGTTACTGTGAGGGCGATTGCTGACTTTTCCATGATAGATCATATATTTGGACAGTTAATATTTTCACATATAGACTAAATATCACCAATCTTGCCTTATAAAACAGAAGGAAACTTTCTAGTAGGCTTAATGTTAGAGTTACCATCTGAATTCAGCAACATGAAAAAAGTGCGATTTGATGTTATGATTCTCTATATCATATATCTATGCAACTTTGTTGCAATTACCACGGCTGCCGTTTTGAAAAATAACAACCATCTTAAAAATGACTTCCAATATATGGCAAAAATAACTAACTAGATCAACATTCTTACATATGAATTAAAAATATTCAACTTAAAGTTGTTGTCAATGGCGGCCATCTTGAAAAATGGCTCCCAGGGCTGCCATATTCAGGGGGGCAAACTCATCAGGGATGAAAAAGGTAACAATGATGCGAACCCCCTAGGAGGGTCCGGGGCATGCTCCCCGGGGAATATATTTTATATATAAGAACATTTTGCACATTTTAAAGTTCAATGCATCAATCTGGTGCACTTTGACAACAAAATTATGAGGCTAGATCTATGAAGAAATTTGTGCTGTTGTAAACAATTTTGTGCTCTGGTAACAGTTTAATCATAAACATTCCTGTGTTGAATGTTGCACGGGCACAGGCCAACCCAACCACCCATCCCAATACCCTCCCGACTACCCACTCCAGTCCACTTCACATTACGTCACAGATCTCCATCAGGTATTAAGCAAAAAAAAGGGCCAACTATTGGAACAGAAAATCAGGCATGGCCTAGCTTCTCCGTGTTCTTGAAAAACTGTGACAGTGGGAACACATATTCTTTTCCCTTTACATTACTCTTTGAGTCTAGCTTGTCAGGACAAGGCCCATTTGCACCTAACTCCTGCCTCTAGTTGAGCCACAGTAATGGCATCCTCCTCCTAAAATTCTCTCATTCTGAAAACAAACTGAAGTAGGAGAGTGGTAAGTTTGTTCAGTTGCAGTGAAGCGCCTGCAAGTAGAAAGCGGGTCAGTGCTTCAGATTACATACACATAAGGACGTGTGGTCAGGGGAGGCAGAGCCTCATGAAAAGTAAAAGTCATCATGAAAAGTAAAAAACAAATAATGATAAACTAAAATATTAATATGTATCTACTGATCTGTGCTTTAAATGAATGTTTTGTATGATTCCGATAATTTTTATAATCGAAATCGCTGAATTTGACCATGTCCTGTGCAAACAGAGAGGCGACTCGCGAGGTGAGGCAGCAACGAGCTGCGCCTCATCTCAGATTGTGCAATCCCTCACACACTGGGTTGAGCGCATGCCTTTTGCTTTCTCATTGTTTGTCATCACTGAAATATTTGTAGACAATTTTATTATATGTCGTTTGTATCCATAAAATAGGTAATGTAGTGTATTTCACGTATGTGAAGAAGCTATTTAGTCTTGCTGATCTGTCATAAAACCACAGTGAAAACGCACATAGGGGAGGCAAACCTAACCTCTGCCTCAATGAAGGAGCCTGGAAAATGGACTTCCAATCCAGTGAAGTGATAAATACATAATGGGAGACCAATGCCAGAGCTAAAAGGTTTGCTTTAAACGACAGGACAGAAGATAACTTTAGCAGCTAAACTCCGGACCAAACTCGACTGACGGCCATGTCTTGCGTTTTCACGCTTAGATTTTTCAAAAGTTACCGAGAAAAAGACACTGTACTATCCGATAACACCGTTATTGTAACCAGCAAAAATGGTTGATGTGATTTGCGAGGCGTCTGTCAGCCAATCGCTGACTTTAGCACGTTAGCCTATGTTAGATAGCATAACGTTATTGCAGCGTACCAACGTCACACGTTACCGTAAATGCCATCTTAAAAAGGCCGCTCGAAACCAACGCTTTCACCCGAAAGACATGTCTTAATACACCTGTCTATTACGGCATTGAGGCAGCTCCCATTTCAAATAGCGTGCCTGTTCGCCGAAAGGTGACGAGTTTGCACCCCTGCATATTGAAAATTCATGATGGCCCAATAAAAAAAAAATTGGACTGTCTGACTATATGTGTACCAAATTTCATGCTTTTATCACAAAGTGCACAATTCTTGTGAACTATCAAGCTAAGCAGCTCCACTATGATTTGAATTCTTAATTTCATCAGTCGTCTTTAACTGAACTTCAGGCCGACTTCAAGTGTTGCAACAAGATGAGAAGAGAAGAACAGTATGCAAGAACAGGAATTACATTCACCGCCAAATAACAGAGCAACATAGTTGGATTTAGAGAGACATATAAAAGAGGAAATTGATTGTTTCATTTTTAGAATTCTTTTGAAAAAATAAGCTTGAATGCTGATGTCAGATGGACTCATTACAAAAGAGTGTATTGCATTTTACATACTAACATTCGCCGTTCAGGTCTGTGTAATAAAAAAGGGAGTTTCTTTTGTGGTTGATGTAGCAATCTGTGTTTGTAAGAAAAGGGAAGTTTATTTTGTGGTTGATGCAGCTATCTGTCTTTATTCCAGTAAAGTGAGCAATCTTTATTCCAGTAAAGTGCATTAACGAAGCACGTGAAACATACCCCGGATTCAGCGGTGCAGATCTGAACAACAATCTCCAACTCTAGCCATACTGTTTAAGCAACCTCCTAGGCGTTTTAATGTAAATGAGCTAGGCTTCAAATGCAAACAGGTCTGGCAACCTTTTGCTGTTCTGTATGACAATCAGGTTTCACTGACTGAGATGGTTCTCAATGGCCTACTCCATTCCCATACTATGATTAATTACTCACACCTCAGTTTGCTTCCTGACCCCAGGTGTCTGAGCAAATCCAGTGTGGAGACTTTTCCTTTGTTACCATGATACGATTGCAATTTTGGAGATTATGCTGGCCAACTTTTGGTGGTCACAGCAGCTGCTTGATCATGAATCTCATGTTCACTCACAGGATATACTCTAATTTCTTACATCTGTCATAACAATTGTTATAGTACACTACTGGCAGAGAAACATCACTGTAGTACAGCCAGCGATTATTTTTGGCCCGTCAGATTATTCCGATCGTAGCCGAGTTATTTTTTTTCTGTCGACAGGCTCGCGAATTAGGCAAGCTGATGCTGAGCAGAAATGAGATAGAACACCAGGGCACCATGATTGCATTCTTAATTTTATCAGTCGTCTTTAACTGAACTTCAGGCAGACAGAAGTGTTGCAACAAGATATTTGCGTCAGAGCGAAATGAAAATACATAGGCTTATGTTTTGCAAACCGCGACAACTTCGTTGCATATGAGACACATGGGCTTTCCATTAGTGAAACCGGGTAAGATGAACGCAAAATTGTCTCTCCATTCCTCTTTATAGGCTCTGTTTTCGTTGTCAACTTTCCTCTTCAGACTTTTTGACAAAGACATCGTTCCCAACTAATTCATTGTAACATTGTAAGGAGGTGCGTCAAACAACTATTTCGAAATAAAAGTAGCCTAAGATAGACTCCAAGTAGTAGCCTAGGTCTAATTAGGAGGCTCAATGTTGAAAGAAGTCCATCATTGCTATTATTCACAATAGACGAGGCTATATTGAAAGAGGGGGATAAAATAGAGTTCATTAAAATAATGAAATTATTCAAACAGACCACCAATGGGCTCATTCACATGGTTTGTTATCATTCATTATTTTTAGTAGACCTATCCATTCTCCATGTAGGCTTAGATGTTGCGAGTGCACGTATCGCAGCGTCTAAATAGGCAGTAACCCAGACTCTGGCCCGCTACCTAGTGGCGAAGAAAAATACTGGCCCGCGGCCCAAGTTACTTGCCGACCCCTGATTTAGAGGATGTTCGTATGTCACAGTCATTTGTACAGTTCTTCCTATAGATTTCTTCCGTGGACTTGATGCATATACATTGCACCGCTTATGTGACTTAATAACTGACAAATTAATATTGTGCTTTTGAACCTGTAAGTCTACACCAAAGGTAAGTTAAAGATAAGTCTTTAATTTTATGCAAGAGCAACTATTCCACTTTCGTTTCATTATTATTTTAGGTCAGCTCATTATCTTGGCGGTTTAATCCCTGGGTCTCTGAGTCACCATTCTACCTATTTTAAAATATAACCAAGCCCATCTCGCAGTGTTAAAGAAAGTGAAAATAATTCCTGGTTCCATCCCTTGATTGAGATCCGCTCCAAAATTTCATCTAGAATTTGGCCTCCAACCTGGGTGAATTGTACTGGGATACAAAAATTGTAAAGCACCCCAACCCAATACGTGTAAGTATCAATATTAGTATCAGTATCAATTATGGGGCGACAGTGGTATAGGAGGTAGAGAAGTCGTTTAGTAATCAGAAGGTTGCTAGTTCGATTCCCTGTCGAAGCGTCCTTGAGCAAGACACTGAACCCCTAATTGCTCCTGATGTGCAGTGTGCCATCAGTGTAAATGTAAAATGTGTATACATTGTAAGTCGCACATATGTAAGTCGCTTTGGATAAAAGCGTCTGCTAAATGACTAAATGAATATTCTTAATTCTTAATTTACTTGAAACACATTAAAATCAGCGGAACTAGTAGAAATTCACTATTAATGTGTTTTTGACCAAATCTAGAAAAAAAATTATATACATAAACACAATAAAGATGTTTTTACTTTGGTACAAAAAAGAGCCAGAATCAGAGAATGCATTCCAATAGGCAAATGCAATCACCAACACACAGATTGCTGTATTACCACACCTATACCTAAAGAACACAAACAGAGCAAACACATTGTGGTTGTTGCTTAGGACACTTTCGCATTAAAACACACTTCCCTAATGTCAATACTGTGTGAGATATGACTGTATATACCCAAACTCTATTCAGATATGTAAACGAATAATACATGTGAAATTCAAGACTGCCATCTTGTGGGGATATAGTGTCTTGAATAAAGGAACTCACTATTTTCTGAACTGGTCCTCCTGGCAAACTCTTTGTGGCATGGTTAATTTCTTCAGTTGGTTTGCTGAATTGTCAATACCAAGTGTCTGAGAAGAAAACAAACAAAAAAAAAATCACTTTTAAGAAGCAATGTGTGTACATACAAATATGTTTTTTTTTTTTTTTAAAGAACCATTTTATCAGAGATTTCCACAGGACTACATTTGACAGACACAGGAGGTGCCATGTTGGAATCACATATATGGATTGGGCATATTCCTCGGTATGGAAATGTCAACAGCATGTTAAAAATAGAGTTTTACCCATCAGCAAACATATAGCATTGCAAACACAAGAGGTGTTCAACAACAAGATAAAAATGTATGCAGGCCTGGATAACTGGTCTGAACTAAACAAATTGAAAAGCATTAAGCCAATCACAGCCATAATGATGAGTAGTTTTTTTTGGGGTTGGTTTGTTCTTAATAGCCTACATCGTGTGGCCATGATCATAAAAAAGAATAATTTACAGAACAACTTAAGTCACACTTTCACAAATCACCTCTTTAGCAGCAATGATATCAGCCTCTCGCTCCCAAGTTGACTTATTATCACTCCCAAAGGGAGGACCTGTGGGTTGTATGATTTTCTGAGGAGAAAGCAAACAATAATGTTTCACTTTTAAGAAGCAATGTGTATACATACAAATACGTTTTTTTTATTTTAAGAACCATTTTATCAGAGATTTCCACAGGACTACATTTGACAGACACAGGAGGTGCCATGTTGGAATCATATATATGGATTAGGCATATTCCTCGGTATGGAAATGTCGACGGCATGTTAAAAATAGAGTTTTACCCATCAGCAAACGTATAGCATTGCAAACACAAGAGGTGTTCAACAACAAGATAAAAATGTATGCAGGCCTGGATAACTGGTCTGAACTAAACAAATCGAAAAGCATTAAGCCAATCACAGCCTTAAGGATGAGTAGTTTCTTGGGGTTGGTTTGTTCTTAATAGCCTACACCGTGTGGCCATGATCATAAAAAAGAATAATTTACAGAACAACTTAAGTCACACTTTCACAAATCACCTCTTTAGCAGCAATGATATCAGCCTCTCGCTCCCAAGTTGACTTATTATCACTCCCAAAGGGAGGACCTGTCGGTTGTATGAACTTCTGAGAAGAAAGCAAACAATAATGTTTCACTTTTAAGAAGCAATGTGTATACATACAAATACGTTTTTTTTTTTTTTTTTTAAAGAACCATTTTATCAGGGATTTCCACAGGACTAAATTGGACATACACAGGAGGTGCCATGTTGGAATCACATATATGGATTGGGCATATTTCTCGGTATGGAAATGTCGACGGCATGTTAAAAATAGAGTTTTACCCATCAGCAAACGTGTAGAATTGCAAACACAAGGTGTTCAACAACAAGATAAAAATGTATGCAGGCCTGGATAACTGGTCTGAACTAAACAAATTGAAAAGCATTAAGCCAATCACAGCCTTAAGGATGAGTGGTTTTTTGGGGTTGGTTTGTTCTTAATAGCCTACAATGTGCGGCCATGATCATAAAAAAGAATAATTTACAGAACAACTTAAGTCACACTTTCACAATTCACCTCTTTAGTAGCAATGCTATCAGCCTCTCGCTCCCAAGCTGACTTATTATCACTCCCAAAGGGGAGACCTGGCGGTTGTATGAACTTTCTTGCACTTTTCTGGAACTCCTCATGTACCAAGAACCCTGGATCGGTTCTTTTAGTCAGGCTGTAAGTAGAGAAACTATGACTATGAAACTATGAGTCCCTTTCACCCTCACTGGGCAAAGTTGCCTTTTCTTACCCCTTCGTATGCAGTCAAAACAAGAAATAGCAACCTCACAACACTGATAAGATATAAATATCCATGTGATCTGATGTGACAACCAATAGCTGAATACTCAAATCACATAAATCATGTTAAACAAACAATACAATATGCAACAATGTGACAGGTACAGATTATTCTTGCATTAATGCCTTTCTCGGGGCCATCACTCATTAGAGAAAAGACTGATGATGTATAGTGGTTGTTCCCTGGTGCTTGATAACAGTGATAACAATGTTTTGCTTGGATCTGCAGATTTACCTGGGGGCCTCTGAGTCAGCACAGAACCAATCAGGTGGTTTGTATGCTGAGTTTGTTTTGGTGGGCATATTTGTTTCTTCATGCCACAATAACCCTGCCAAACAATCAAAAACACACTGTTAGCCCTCTGCATTATAAAACCGTATAATCAAAATAATCAAATTTGAATAATGAATTGAGCAGCAGTGGTATGTCCATAGACACAAATAATTGAACCCACTCGGTAGATGCAAAGTGTATGCTTTACATATGTTATAAAGTATACCTTTGTGTCCACCTTGCTTTGCAAGTTTAACATAATTTGAATCTGTGTCGACAACGCCTAAACGGCGCCCAGTGGCATTCCCCTCAACGTTATCCTGAAAGTCGAGAGACAGTCCAGGAATTTGCGAGGAAACTTTGGATCCTTGTGAACTGGCATCATCTTTACGTCCGTCGCCCATTTTCGTCCCTGAAAACAAATAAGGAACACATTTAACAAATAGGGTGTAATTTAAGTTGGGCTACGTGAGGCACATCAAGAGACGTACTTTAAAAAGTACAACAAAAAATAACTCAATTTCAAAAATGTAAAAATCAAAAAAGACATTAATTGACATACTATAGCAGACTGGCTAGCTATTTTAGCGTAAAAAATAGGCTTTTGACCTAAGGTTATGTAGCCCGCTGACTTGGGTCAGTTAAATGCATTTCTTGCTAAGAGCTAGATATCGATGATTAGCTAACGTTACGTTCACAAGACAATATCCTAGTTGTGTTAAGGTAACACAAGTTGTTGTTTTTTCTTCTTAAAAAAACCCAACTGTGAGCCACCCAATTCAGCCTTACCTCCCAACGTTTCTTGTTATGCGATGATGAGTCTACGTGATGACAGAAAACAAATTGGTTTACTTTAGAGCTAACTTAGATACTTCTGCTGTTCTGTTAGACAAAGCCAAGCTGCCGTTGTGTTTCTACGTAACCATGGAAATGAAATTGCCGCTTGGAACAGAGTATCATGTTCAATGAAATATAAATTCAGGTTCGCGTGTTGTATTCCCCAAAACACCAACAAACTTGCGACTGGACAAATGAATAAACGCAGTCTTCGTCAGGAACTGAAATTGTCATTTTAATAAGTAGTTATGGGCTTGGTATATCCTAATAAAGTGTCTAATTTGATCACCTTCACACGAAATAAACGTTGTGCTCGCCTGACCATGAAAATACCATATATTTGAACTTGAAGAACGTTTGCCCCTCCAAATGCATTGAAACTTTGATTCATTCGAATGTAGGCTGTCACTGACACTGAAGTATTTGCGTTATTGCTAGTTTGCGCATAGTGACATATAGGCTACAGTGCTGGATTAAGGCTCGGCTGGCCCTAAGGTACATTTTGAAATTTTGGAGAATGGCCTAAACAATTTATATTAGAGATTTAAGCATAGAACGCTAAACATCGTTGATTCCCTTTAGCTGAGAAAATGAGCAATTGGTGGCCATCAGTGCTAAGTGTATTCGGAGAGCCACTGCAGTGTTTGGAAAGGCTGCATGAACTCCAGTGGTGTGCAGCAGCACCAACATATGCTGGGCACACCGTTGAGGGGGAGCTTGAGGAGTTGGTTTTCATACCAGAAAATGAACTGACGGAACTCTGACGCAAAATCAGTATTTCAGATCCTTGTGACACACCCTGACAAGCCCTTTAATAGCAGTGTTGCTAACTGCTGCAGCACTACAGAATACGCCTATATGCGTTTCTGCAATGCACTTCGCAGTTGGTCAGTAATGACATAAAATGTATTAACTTATTAACGTTTTGTTGACCCGTCATCCGTTCTGTGGCATCAGTAGCATTTCCATCATTGACACGCTTCTTACACTTGGGAATTCGCCGACTTTATAATACAAAACTGTTGATATATGCAGGATCTGCACAGGTCAAATAAAATAATTACTATCCCGCGGTCGATAAGCCGGACGGTCGAGGTTAGTAAGTTGTTTATTATATGGCATTTCCCTCTCCTTTCATTTTGTAAATGAAAAACAAATGGTAATTGTAAATAGAAAAAAAAATGTTTGTTTTTTTTAGCTCTCAAGTCTTCTCACGACACCATGTGCTTCAGGTGTTGCCTAGCAACCAATTACTTGCTGACTTCAAGTAACCATGACTTTCCGTTACGTTACATTTACATTAGAGGTTAGTAAGTTGTTTATTATATGGCATTTTGCTTTGCATTATAGGACTCGGGATTATAATAGGATGTTTGAAAAACTTTGCAAGCAAATGGTCAAGCAATAACATAAAATACGTTAGTTTTTTTTTTTTGACAGCACTGTTAGCTAGCTAGCTGCACGTGGGGAATGAAATGTTAATCTATAACGTGTTCATAGAATGAGTAGCCTAATTAGCATTCCGAAACCGATAAGATTCACATCTACAATTGTCTTATCAGCACATTAGGCTACACATCATCATTATATACAAAGATATTCATAACAAAAGTTAAAATGATCAGTACATTCAAATAGGTGTGAAAATAAACATATAATGCATGAAAAGTTTCTAGCGAACTTTACAGCTAATCAGTGTGTCTATTTACAGAACCTCATGGTTGGGTGAAAAAATATAAATAAACGTTCTTCCCATTGATAAAACTGTACCACAACCATCACAATACATACTAACATACAAAATACATCTCATACGTCGAAGTTCTCAACATTCATTACATTTTCTCATTTAAAAAGTTTATAAATTGTGAGGGGCATTTTGTACACTTGACTACCTACCGCACACAGGCATACAGCTTCTGTCTGGGTATGGCAACACCACATGAATCTAACCTGCAGACCTGCAGTACACCACATCTCCAAAGGTGGCTCCAAAACACCAACACTGACTAAACCCGCTCAATTATGGCGAAACTCATATTATTGTCAAACTAAATTTTCAACTCTGTTACAGTATCGCACCTTGAAATTGAGATACATATATTATCCTGGCGGGAACAGAATTTATAAATAATTTGTTTAAAATAATAAAAATTGACGAAAACGGCTTGTCCATTTTAGTGGCCCGACTTTTTGGCTGGCCCTTGTCTGCCTAACGGTCAATCCGGCACTGATAGGCTATAGCCCACACAAATAGGCTGATAACATGGGGCTGTTGCTCTCTCAGTCCTATAAACAAAGATATCCTAAATGTACAAACACACTCCTTTTAGACTTAGGAACAACATTTCAATTAGCCTGCAACACGACTACCGACTTGGGCGGATAAGGTAATTCGGGCCATATTCACCAGTGGTGAACAATTCAATTGAGTTAGGTTTACGAAAACAGCCCACAGGTCTATTCAATGGATTAGAAAACTCATAGGCCTATGGATAATAATCTGAACTATAAAAAAAAAAAAAAAATACCTTCTCTAAATCATGGTCAAATTGGTGAGTGAAATATTGGGGGCCAAGAAGCCTGCTTTTAAAACAATGTGATTTGTCAAACTATATAATAACAAAGAAATATTTAATTTATTTAAATGTTTTGGGTTGTAAAACATGTGCGAGAAAAAATCTTAGTAACACTTGGTTACGACCCTGCTGTTGTGTTTTGTGTGTGTCCCTCTTCGACCTTGGTGTAACAGGAGCGATTTCGTATACGTGTGCGAAATTTTCAAATACTTGAGGTGGCCGCTTTCTAAAGTGGCTGGTGTGGGAATATGCGCAGAGGAAATGATGTGGTAATGGTCGTCTAATTACAGGGAGACGCGGAGTGCACTTCCTCCTACAGGAACGAACGAACACGGATGTCCCAAACCCAGGAATCGTCGCTGAACTAAATGGACGGATTTTCTTTTCGTTATGTCGACAGAATGGTTTGATCAAAGTTGATCAAATTTATGGATGGCGAGGGAGGGCAATGTCGATTGAAGACATAGACATTTTACGAAAGCGAACTGAGACATTATCTTCGAATTTCAGCCAGATGGCAGAATAGCTTGGATTCAACCGAAAAGAGTTGGCAACATTGTTTGTCCGCCGTCTACCGAGCACTTCCTGCATTATTATCAACATAGGTAAGTTCATATTTACAACTGCGCATAAACATAGTCTACCTAAGCCTTGTATATCTCTAATTCATTTACGCATGGCTCTTGTTAAAAATGAGAACCAGTCGGTCTTTATGTGTGCCCGTGTCGTACTCAGCCCTGGCTAAAATTCTGCGACGCTTTGTGTATGCTATCTTGATAAACACGGGGGAATAGGTCTACCTGCAACATGATTCTTAAAATGCTATATTTTGGATTGTGTTTGCCTCGACAGCACAGTGTAACTTAGTGTGACATAATGTTAGCCTATTCATTTGTTTGGCGTACCTTACTTCCAAAGTCGCTTTGTAAATCTGAACCAGTGCGTAGTCTATGTCAATCGTACACCAGGAGTTTTGTTTAGGTTGTCTGAAGGATATTTCACAGGCTAAACACAAGCAGTATGTAGGCTACAAATGTCCTTTCTAAATATACAAATATTATCTGAACCTAATCTAAACCAAGTCCACATGCATGTCCAATGCTATTCAATTTGCAGTCCAGGATTGTTGTGGATTACGTTGCGGCTATTTTTGATGTTTGTGGTAACACTGTCCCGGGGGTGCAAAATTACGACCAATTGACACTTTGTTAGTGCGTCTTTGTTAACCTGACTGTTGGAGACAAGGTTCTCACTTGATCATGCGCGTCCATCAGTCCCATGCTGCGCACTAAGCACTACAATGCCAGGCGTCGGACTAAAGAGAGATACAAATCCCACCCTTCACCATTAGTTAACAGTTAGATTTCAAGACAGGCGACAAATGCATGGGTTTGAGGTCATTTGCATGACGGCTGTAATTGTCTTAAATTGTAAGGTGAACACGGAGTTGTATTGACACTACAGACTGAATGTCTCCAATCACTTCGTGAAAATGGGCTCGTTCACCCTTGAGGTGCTGGATAGAAAACCTAGAAAATCTTAAATGGAGTAAGGACCCTATTAGTGAATATCGTACTTCAGGCACACTAAAATGCAGTAGACCATACTTAAATGACTTTGTTGTCGCCTTTGCCCTATTGTTTCAATAGCATGCATACGAATAAACAATTACATGAACTCAAGTTTAAATTCATGCATTGGAAGGGGGGTTCCTTGAAGTATAAGCATCTGGCTACATTTAGGTCTAGCAGTTGCAAGTTCATGTCATGATAATTACAGGTTCAGTTATGAATTGCCCCTGGAAGGAGTCAAAATGTCAGGCCACTTGCATTCTTGTGGTATTGCAGGGACTTGCTGCGTAGTGGAGGCCTGTGGTGACATACAGAGCCGAGTGGGGACTGCAAGCTCCCACAGATCTGTTCAGACAGGTTGGAGCAGGTTGGGCTTTCAAGATGCAGATGATTAACTGTCCTGCTGATGGCATTGTGTGGTGTGAATGGGGTGTCTGGATTTCGTGTGTGGGGCAGACAGCTCCGAATACACAAAAGACAAAGACGCTCTCAGATGATAGTTTATTACTCACATACACTAAATACCAGCTCCTGTTTAACACACAAAACCATGGAAGACGGACAAGTAGAGGACTAGAAACAATTTCTGTTGTGTCTTTATGGGCTTGAACAAAGACCCGTGTTTGTCCTCGGTAGTCTGGAGAGCGTCTCTTCGAACGGACTGGATTTCTGTCTTGCTCCATCCCCCCGGCTGCCTGGTGTTCTCAGCCCTGAGGGCTGCTGATAGCGGTCAGATAGCGGGACGTCTCCCGGTCTGCGTCTGAGTCATGGGTCAGACTTGGAAGGCACCCAGAGGGGAGCAGGGTCATGCTGAAGCCGACCACCAGCCGCAGTCTCGTGGGTAATGTCTCCCAAAAAAGGGCCTCCCTGCCAAATCTAGACCACCACCTAAGCCATCCCACGCGTACCCGGGCTGAGATGTTTCAGTTGTATTAACACTGTGAGTCCCGAGGGCGGCTGGTGGCCTACTCGGGCTGCAATTTGGCTCCTCCAAATTACAGGGATGCGTGGCGTTTTGTACCGAACCTCATTTTGAGTCATCTTCCTTCCATAGCTAATCAGTGAGAGATTATATTTTTCCTCCCTCAACATCATTTTCCATTACATTGGGCTACTTCATGCTGGGAGTAGATGTCAGCTTTTACATCAGCGCTCTTTTTTTGTTATGGTGGGAGTACAAACTCAGTCTTGTTTTATTTCTCTAGTTTCACTGGGAAACAAAGCATGGAGCACCTTTTCTCATAGCAGTTGTTCAGCTTTGTTGCACTACAGCAAGGCTCATTTGGCTGAATAGGTTGTGTGATGGTTATGTGTAGGTTGTGTGATGGTGAGTGGGAGGTTTTTTCGATGTGGCTTTTGGAATGAATGTGAGCATGGCACCCGGCCCACAGCAAGTGAAGTAAACAAAAACCTAGTTGTTTTGTTAAGCTTAATTTAATACCGATATGAATTATTTTCCAACGTCCCGGGGCAGTCAAGCTTTCCTGTTGGGCTACCAAAATGAAACATCAGACACGACCCCCTAAGTGAAATAAAACTTCTGACTTGCTATTTTGAGGAAAATCTTTGACCACTGAATGAACGAGTTGTTGATCATGATGGTTTGCCATTACTAAGCAATTTGGCCCACAACACCCTCAGAAGGCTCAACAGTGATGTCTGGCGTCCCAGACCCACCCCCTTCCATACTCACAATACGTTAGGACACATGTCAATACCAGGGACAACCACAAATACACCTCAAGATACACCCAAGCATTACTGAGCCACAACAATCGAATGCTAGTCCACCTGGGCTATGCTTCAACTTCAGCTAAACTTAGGCCCATTTGAGTATGGTCTCTACAGCTATACCCATTCTATTTGCGTATTTTTAACATGGGAAATATATTTAACTGGTTACTGGCGTATAACATTAGTCTGTTAATGGTTCAGTAAAAAAATGTAATGTGCTTAAATGAGACAAATGATTTGTCTAGGCTATAAATAAGGCAAACATCTTAATATGGCATTTAATTCATAAGCTATGTGGCTCTGTGCCAAATACCTCTGCAAGTGTAGAATGTTGGCTACAGCAAACCGATGCCAGAGCCTATGGCCATTCAGTTTTAACAAATGGTTTGGGTTCTGAGTGAGGTGAAAAATCTTTTAGCAATAACAATAGCAAAACTTAAGAAATATGCATGTGTTGTAAGTGACGCATGACAGGTTCTCATCTGGTAGCCATCAAAATTCCAGAAGCTTTCTCAATGGAAGCTAATCTGAGCACACAAGTGTTGATTAAAGTCATTATTTCCACTTCTCTCACTCTTGGCTTCTTTTGAGCCGCCTTTTCAGCAGCACATCCATTTTGCAGCTGCTTTTTCACAAGACTGTACAGTGTATAATTTGTCAGCGGAGGGCCCCGGCGAGCGTCTCCCAGAGTGCCGAGCGGTGAAAGAGCGGAGCGCGGGGAGAAAGGCAAAAGAAAATAGTCCTCCGACAGCAATCATTTCTTTCTCCCCGCGCACGGCAATTTGGCTGTCAGAAACAGCTGGCAGTATGGGGCCGGAACAATGCGAGAGCTAGGGGAAGAGGGAAACGCTAGCTGAGAGCACCCTGCGGGGAGATCAGGTTACAGACTCTGTCATTAACAGCAGACTGCGCCACGCACCGAGAGAGACGGAGGGGCTTCAAGTCTGAACAGGAGTCTGGGACTCAGGCGGGTAGGTCTCTCGCGTCACTCACTCGCTGACTGTCTCTCGCTGTTGCACTCGCTGGTTCTCTGCCTTCCTGCCTTCTCTTTCTCTCTCTTTCTCTCTTTCTCTCTGAATTCATGGTGTTGGGGGGCTTTGGAGTGAAGAGAGGGCTGTGTGTGTATATGTCTGTGTGTGTTTCTGCAAGAGGTGGGGAGAGACGCGGTTAGGGAGAAGGAGAGAAAGAGAGCGAGGGACTGAGAAAAGGAAAAGGAGAGGGAGAGGGGGGCAGGACTTGGCAGAGGCTCCCAGAGACGGAGCAGCAGTCTCTTTAAGAAGCCATCAGCTGCAACGCTAGGGCCCCATGAACGTGGCTGCGGACTGACACGCCAGTAAGTTGCGCTTTTACTTTTCTGTTTGGGTTAGGCGCCCCACTCCAACTCGGGCAGCTCGGTTGCAGCAGGCAAGCACTGGTGGGGTGTCTCACCTCCAGCCCCCCCAACACCCCCCTTCATCTTTCCATGTTTTCCAGTGTGGGGCCCCCACTCTTTTTTTTTCGTTGTGTTATTTTTAGGGTGAAATCCTTGAGCCTTTGATAACCATAATTCCAGCTCTGCAGCCACACTGCTGCTGTAGACTGCTGCTGCAGCCACGGAGCCTTCAGACAGGAAGTGAGCCGCCAAGTGGGACTGTGCTGCTGAGCCGAGCGCAGACTCTCTCCCTCCCTCCCTCCCTCTTCCCCCCCCCCGTCCTACTTCTGTTTCTGCCTGCCCGCCGCTCCGCCTGCCTGTCTGTCTGCTCACTGCGTCTCCCCTTTCCTCTTTGGTGGCTCTCTGCATGGCATTATTGATTTCTGCTGTCTCCCCCCTCTCCTCTGTGTGTGTGTGTGTGTGTGTGTGTGTGTATATGTGTGTGAGTGTGTGTGTTTGGGTAAATGTGGGTGAAAGGCAAATGGAGAAGGAGACTGGAGTTGTGTGTCTGCTTGCTTGCTCGCTTACTCGCTAGCTAGCTAGCCTGTGCTGCTGCCACCGCTGCTGCTGCTGTGCTCGTTTGCTCACTGGCTGTCGAGCTCGCCGGGGCAGACACAGATCCGCAATGTTCCTGGCTCCACTCGCGCCCATTACCCCCAGACTGCACTGGAGACAGTCTGCCATACACATTTTATGAGCGCCCGCCTGCACTCCCCACCGCTCCACTCCTCTTATCACTCAGCTGCTGGGGAGGGGAGGGAAGGAAAGTTGGAGCCCCTGTTTATTTTCTGTCTGCGGCTCTCTCCTCAATAGCTGTTTTTGGAAGGGTGGGAGTGTAGGGTAGTTGATTTTTACATTGTGTGTCATATAATGTTAAACAGATTACCTGTTTATGTTTGGGTAAATAGATTTTTCCCCCCTGCTTTCTTTCTTTCTTTTGTCATATTGCGCAGTGACAATGGCTGTGATTTGCTGTAGTCTTGTCTGGTGCAAAACATGGGGTTTGCAGATTGAATTTTTGTTGGCTGGATTAAAATGTGTGTAATGTTATTAAGACATGCCTTATGCATCTTGTCCTCAGTTGCCGTCAGGATCCTCCTGTTTGTGTGTGTGTGTGTGTGTGTGTGTGTGTCTGGGTCTGACTGTTTGTGTGTGTGTGTGTGCGTGTCTGGGTCTGACACACTGCAGCAGGCTGAGGCCAGTGACATTAAAGCATGCTGCTCGGGAATGCAGATTCTATTTCGAAAATGTCTTAATCCCTGGTAGCCCATCCAGCAGGCATTCCTCAGATTTTGGTTTCCAGAAATGAATTAGACTAACCCAAAAAAAAAGAGACCGTGAAGACAGATAGATATATTCTAGAAAGCCATAAAAACATTAATTTAACAAGCACAGATTGCAACAATCATCATTATGCATCTTACTAAACTTTGAGAAGTCACAAGCTTGGCCCACCCCAATACTGAATCATGTAAACCAATTAGATCTTTCTCTCTCTGTCCAAACATGCACGGTAGTATATGTAACTATGGAAACGTGTGGTTTGCTTGACCACTCCCACTACATACATCCAAGCTGATCATAGAATGACGTACACTTCCTAGTACACTTCCTAGTAGGCAAACCATCTTGATCATCATTCGGCAAACATTTTCATCCAAACAGCAAGTCAAATGAAGAAAAAAGGCGAATAAAGTAGGGAATTTTATTTCACTTAGGGGATCATTTTTGGTAGCCCGCCGGACAAAGCGATTTTGTGAGCCCTGAGATTACTCCTTCTCATATGAAACATTGTGTTACAGGGGATTTAACAAATACATCCCCAACCAAGGATTTATACCTTTCACAGACAGCCCTCAAACACACACACACACACACACACACCGACTCACCCACTCACTCGCTCTCTCTATTTGTGCCCGCCCTCCCCTCCTTTCTAATATCAAACATATGTGTCTTCTCAGCTAACTTGTGTAATATGGCTTCCTCTCCTTGTGACTTGCGTTTTCTGCTGCTGTTAGTTGGTTGGCCTCCTCATGCCCAGCGCCCAAAATCTCTCTCCCCCCTGTGCCTGGCAAGCCGGCTGGGGTGAGACTCATTAGTCAGGCACACCAGTGGGCGCTGCCTGCCTTGCCTACCTGCCTGCCTACCACCTCGGCGCCTACTGATACTGATTTACTTTTCAGTAAACACCGCCGTAGGGTGGCAAACTAATATAAACAGCCCAAAGTCTGGCGTGGTGAGTGCACCATCAGCTGCATCATTAGCCTAATCTTGTGTGATACAGGGTTGCAGGAGTGCTGTAGGGAAATGAGAGGGAAGTTATCAGACTGGAGAGGTGGTGGCTCAGACTGCTGTGGGAAGATATGTTTGTGGGTGACTGGATTCTGCGTCGGCTGAGCGGAGGCAGAACGAGGCACACGGAGTGCGAGCCATTTGGCAGATGACGGGACAGGGAAGAGGTAGGAAATGGGCCAGCAAGCGCTGACAGGCCCACCTTGGCAGAAATGCCCTTACAGAGAAACCGAGTTTGCAGCGCGCAAACCCAGGACAGGCGATGGATGGAGGCGATAAGAAATCCCCCATGGCATCACGTGTGCACTCCGTTTAGTCGGGTTTCCTCATGAGGCCACCGCAAGGGGAATTAGCAGAGGTCAGATCTGATCCGGTCATCTGAGGTCTCGGGCTATTAAAACGAAGAAGATTTGATCATCCATAATAAAAGATGCTTTGCGCTAATGGCTGGCAGAGCGGATGTGAGGGGGAAACGTATAACGTTGGCAGCCTGCAGGGCAGATTGTGCCACTGTCAAGATCCTCTCTGTGAGAACTTTAGTGTCGGCATTCAGCCACTAGTGTTTTTTTTTTTGTCAATTTTTTTTTTTTTTTTGTGGAGGCATGTTTGTGCATTCCGCTTTGGGCAAACAGAGCTGAAGGTCATGAGGACTTTGTTTGAGTTGGCACTGGGAAGATACACCACCAATGTCCAAGATCCATGGCGACCGCATGGCAGGAGCGGTCTATGTCCACTGATACGAATGTGTGGTTCTCACAACGGGCATTAAAAACACTCCTCCCTTTGTTTCATGCTCTGCCATTCATTGCCTTGCCCTCATTCCAAAGAGGGTTAGGGTATAGCCCTAATCACATGTTAATTTTGGAACAAGGTCCCTAGTCCGTCCTTCTGCAATCAGGAAATATGAAGCCAGGCCATTGTGGAAAGCGTTGGTGTTAAGTGATCTGACCCCTGACAATAAATGTGTAACCCTCAGGGATGTCGGCTAATTGAGTCAGAGTGACGGTCAGACGGTTACCGCAGTAATAGTTTGGACTGAAAAAACGATTTGTGTCGCAGGCAGTGTATGGAGAATTTCAATGTCGAAGAAACGTTCCCTGATGCTGATGGTGATAATGTACTTTTTTCTTTTTCCTACCGTTAGCCTGAACTGTATGCATTTGATGTCATGTCCGCTTTCTGTCTTGGCTTCTGAATTACAATGCGACCTAGGGTAGATCAGAGGTCTTGTGGAATTAGAGTGCGTAAAGAGTCGATTCATGAGGGAGTCCACGCTTCATGTGGGATGAATGTTTTATAAAACCTGACATTTCGTCTCTGACCAGTGAACCTTCGGTACTGCATATTACACATCAGCTGGTTGACTACAGCAGGTCTCGTAAAACGCAATATCCAATACAAATATCAAAAATAATGTGCAATAACAGCATATTGGGGCAGTTGTTATTACAGGTCGAGACCTGCAGTGATGGAGGGAGGGGGTGAATGAACTTGGACTTTAGCAATTTCACTGAGGCTCCAGCGAGGTCCACTGCTGGTCACGGCATGTGGCTCACGTTAAGCTGGCCATTCGATGGCCATTGTTATCGGCTGCCAACCACACAATGCCGTGAAATGGGACAAGCTGAGCTGTTGATGAATATGGAAGATATATATATTTTTTTAAACCCTTCATTATTGATGTGGCTGCAATTCATGAGGTGCTTCAACGAACTCTGTGCTTCAGTAGTGGGCCAGGTCCAATCTGACGCCCGCTGAACCCATTGGGCTTGACGGAGGGCTGCTGTTACTGGGGGATTGTTCCCCCCCTCCTTCTGCTAGCTGTCTGCCCTGCTCTGGCTGCTTTGAGCCCGCGCTATGTGCAGAATGAATGGATCCCTCCCTCTGGGAGTTTTCTGAAAGTAATTACCATAAACTGAATAACATCAGCATTGTCTGGCACAATAGTATTACAGAATTATTGGCCTCACTGTTCTTAAGAGAGGAATGCTGTTACCCCCCCCCCCCCCCCTATTCTATTTTTCTCTGTGGACAGTTATTCCCTCCTTTTTTGGATGCTCAGCAAGCACCAACAAAAACTGGAGTTTATAACACTGTTTGGAAGGTGGGGAGATGAAACCCAATAATCAAAGAACGGGGTTTATGACACTTTGGTGGGGGGGGGAAGGAAAGTTGAAAGCTGGTAATCAAAGATGAGGCCGAACCATTGTTTGGGCCACACATTTATTCCGGGGTCTTGGAAGCGATCCAGACCTCAAGGGTTGGACAGAGTGCACTGTGCTGGAAAGAAAAGGCTGCCATTGTCTTTACATTTAGAAATGATCCAGTAGATATCTGTGTGTGTGTGTCTGTGTCTGTCTGTCTGTCTGTCTGTCTGTCTGTGTCTCGTTCCTTGGGATCTAGTCGGGCACTTCGGCAAGAGAGGGCTGCGTTTGCCCTCTTTGAGACGGGCATTTGCATCCGACTGCATTCCTGGCATTGTACAAGAGGGGCAGCCAGTGGAAAAGGGGCCTCAGGGAGAGATGGCCCTGGCCAGTCGGAGAGGAGAGGAGAGGAGAGGAGAGGAGAGGAGAAGAGGGGAGAAGGAGAAGGAGAGGAGAGTGGTGAATTCCACTGGGGCCTGCTTGTGGCACAGCCGCTCTGCAGCTTCGCACTTTATCTCTCTAATCTTCTGTCTAATAAGACCTCTGGCCGGGGAGGTGGAAGAGGATTTCCATAGGTTAATGAGTGTTTTCATCCAATGAGACGCATTTAGTCGGGAGGCAGTTGCTAACTCGCCATCTAGATTCCTGCAATTACTCAGCCGTGTTGTTGTCAAGCCCAGGAATACAAGGGAGGGGGGTGCAATATATTGGTTCACAGTAGTATGTGCGTGTGGATCTGTGCTAATGAGAGTATTGGTGCGTGCATGTGTGTGTGTGGGCGCCCTCATTTATGTGTTTATTATCTGATGACACATTCTTGCAGTGCAACGTCCTGATATGGCAGCGCACATGGCGCAAACAAGACAAATGCCAGCAAGACAAATCTACAAATAAACAAACCGGGGTATTAATCATAACGCCAGACAAACAACAATAAATTATGTCAGCACCAGGCTGACACACTCGGTGATGGAAAAATAAAATCTGTGCGTTACCAAGGGTGCCGATAAGAATTTGGCGAAAAGCCTGCCCCGCTCTCCTTTGTAGCTCTCTTACTCATTTTCCAACACAAAATCAGCTAAACTACTTTTTTTTTCCTTTCTGTGAACTGGTTCTCAAGTTGTCTTGACTGCCGTAGGCCCATATGCGTACAGAGGGAACAAAACAGACACAAAAACAAAACACTTGAAACCCTTGAAACAACCAGTAAGGAAGCACTTTGGCTGATGAGAGAGACATAACATTGCAAAGCGTCTTGTCTGGGGCTGAACACTGAATAATGAGCTTACTATTGATCTAGACTTTTCCTTAACTGCTTTAAAACGATGCTCGAGTAGACACACTGCAAGCCTGTGACTTGAGTTATTGAATTAACTCTGACCGAGCTGGCTCCTCTGAAGAGTGTGTGTGTCTGTGTGTTAGGGTTTATGTGTGTGTATGAAAGAGCACATGTGTGTTTTTTTTTTCTCCAGACTTGCTGTTGAGAGTGAGCGTGCGCGTGTGTGAATGTGAGATTTGTTTTTGCTGCATCAGACGCCATGCTCACCTGGGAGGGGGTGTGTGTGTGTTTGTGTGTGTGGTGGAGGAGAGGGGTGAGTGTGTCCCTGGTGTCACATTCACTGAGACGTATGAGGTGAGGTTTGGTGCTGGGAGCTCTGCCCAACTCTATCTTTCTCTCTTTCCCTCCCTCTATCTTCTTTCTCTCTATCCCTCTATCCATTTCTTCAGTTTTTTTCTCCTCTCTTTTTCTCTCCCTGCATCTTTACCTCGGTCTCTCTCTCTCTCTCTCTCTCTCTCTCTCTCTCTATCCCTCAATCATTTCTTCCTTTCTTTCTCTATCTCTGTTTTCATTTCTTTCTTTTCTCTCTCCCTCTATCTCCCTTGTTTTTTTCTCTCTCTGTCCCCCTATTATTTTGTACATTTTCTCTCTCTCTCCTTCTCCCTCTGTCTCCCTCCATCACGCTGCTCCCCCAGCGCCGGGGCTTTTTGCGCCATGGCAACTCTCAGACCTCCAGCTCAGACGCAGATTACAGCGCCTGTCTCCCCACTCGCCAGCCTGATGACTCAGCAGCTCCCGCACAGCTTGGGGCTAAAGAGAATCCCAGCCAACGCCACTGACTTACACACACACACACACACACACACACACACATACATACGCACTGCCCTGGGGCTAGGACAACCCTCTCTTGCATTGGCCTCCTGCACATATGAGGAGGAAAAAAGCAAACACGACAGAATAAACAGACATTTAAAAGCAAACTCCGAAAGGAAGAAGAGACGGTTCTTGGGTTTGTTTGTTTGTTTTTCCTGTCCATTGCCATGAGTTTTGAGGAATAAGCCCTAATCCTTGGGTGGAGCTGGTAATCTCTTGGGAAAACGTCTTTGTTAAATGGTGTCAGTTGAATTGCTGGCATGCTGTGACTTGAAGAGAAATGTGAACACAAGGCAATTAAGGACTTATGTTTTGTTGAGGGAAAATATTTCCTGACGGCTCTTGCCCTCTGAATGGAAGTAATGATATCCTCACCACTCTTGTTCTTATGCATGTACTGCACACAGGACATCTTAAATCCACAGAGATAAATCAGTCACAGCCGATTGATTACAATTGACTTGCATGCATGTATTTGAACTTGTACTGGTATAGCTCTGCAAATGGACTGCTAATGGTAACCGTATGGACAACACAACCAGTGTGCTCCTCCAGTGGAGAAGAGTATTCCCACTTCATCTTCAGTGAACATGGTCTGCTGAAGCTCACAGCTCTGCCCCTCCCCCCTCCGTTCTCTGTGGCACCCTGACCGCTTGCTCGGCTACCTCTCCATGAGGCTCGCTGTGATCCTAAAAACTGACACTCCCATGGAGGGAGGGAGGGAGAGAGAGAGAGAGAGGGAGGGAGAGAGAGAAAGAAAGAAAGGGAAAGACAGACAGACACACACGCACACACAGAGAGAGAGACACAGAGAGAGAGCGAGAGACAGACAGATAGAAAGAGAGAGACGGAGAGAGAGACAGGTGGTGGGAGGATCCCTACTCAGTGAGCCTGTCCCCTTTGTATTGGTGTAGTGCTTATGAACCTTCAGCAGGGTGGTTTGGAGTTGATGCTCTCTTATTTTTTTTTTAAGGGTGTTTTTTTTTCTCCTTGGGTTGGCCGAGTATATGACGGTGCGACACTAGATCTGGGCCAAGTGACGAGGAAAGAAAATAGCCCCTGAGAAACACTGGCTGGCTGACCTCCTTAAGGGAAGGGACGGGACGAGGTGCATCAGTAGGATGGCTAAGAAAAAGGCAAACCAGGCAGGGGGTCATCTCTCTCTTTCTCTATCTATCTCTCTTTCTGTCTTTCTATCTATCGAGTGCTTGAAGCCACCAGTCGAAGCATAGCACTGCATCTTTATGTTGACCGTCACACTGTGTAGTGTGCTCTTAGCTAGTTTTAGCTTAGCTCCATCTCCCAAAAGCATCCTCATGCTGTGACAATTTGCCGCTGAGAGAGAGAGAGAGCGAGATTGGGTTTGTGTTCGAAATTATCTCTCTGTAAAGGATGGTCATGGCAGACAGAGCATTTGGAGAATGCAAATCTGATTTGTATTTCCTGTTGGCTTTTGTACTTCAGGCTTGGTCGAACCTTCTTCCAGAGACAAACTTTCTATCGCTCTCCTTCCCTCGGCTCCGGCCCAGTGATTTACAGCGTGCACAGCCATGTTGTCCTTCCAGCGTGCGTGGGTGGGGAAGGCTTTGGGGGGGTGGGGGTTTGCGATGAGCTATGCATTCAATTACTTTTGCTTTGTTACACACTTGACTGTAGGGCCCAGGTCAATTTTAATGGAGTCACAATGCTACCTTTTAATTAAGCATTTGGTGCAGGAGGAAGACCTACTGCTTTCATTACCAAGGCTTAACCCGGGCTATCATTTCTGATCCGGAGCACGCGTGAGCCAAGAGAGGAATGGCTAGCGAAACAAGCTATCAGGACTGCTTAATCACAGTAGAGAGGTGTGTGTGTGTGTGTGTGTGTGTGTGTGTGTGTGTGTGTGTGTGTGTGTGTGTGTGTGTGTGTGTGTGTGTGTGTGTGTGTGTGTGTGTGTGTGTGTGTGTGTGTGTGTGTGTGTGTGTGTGTGTGTGTGTGTGTGTGTGTGTGTGTGTGTGTGTGTGTGTGTGTGTGTGTGTGTGTGTGTGTGTGTGTGTGTGTGTGTGTGTGTGTGTGTGTGTGTGTGTGTGTGTGTGTTTTCTGGAGAGTAGATTGTGTGTCTAATCTTTTGATATTTTTAGTGTACTTTAATGTAGGCTTCACTACTAGCTCAGACTTAAAGATATTGTTATTATTCGTAAATCTAGGACCAGGTGTAAGTGGACAACTATAGAACTATAGACGTTTTTGCTGCAGGACCATCTCCGTCTGCTAACAGGGTATCTATTAGCATATCAGGTAGACGGATGATACCAGGAGCCAGAGGCAAGCCTTTGAAGGAAGTTTTTTTTTTTTTCACTTCCAGAATGAGCCAAATTCATGAGCCAAACACAGCAATCGTGATTCATGTCTAGATCAGAATATTTCCTGAAGTGACACGCACCTGACAGAATACCTGCTATGTCTTATACATACACGCTACACAGACACATGCAGACACTCACACTCATTCACAATAACACACACACAGACAGACAGACAGACGTGTCTGCCAAGCCCATGAGGGTACGGTAGTTACCGGAGGGCAACATCGGCTGTTGAGTGTGCAGTAAAATATCTGGGTGTCTGGAGTGGGCTCCCTATACTGCTGTTTAAAAAGAAGATTTCACTCCTCTGCACCAACTGTCTGCCAGTCTGCCAAGTGCTGCAGTGGCGTTGCCTTCCCTGCCACCTTGGTGTCTGGCTCTGTGCCCCCGCCTCCCCTCTGTCTCGCTCTTTCTCTCCCTCCCTCCCTCTCTCTCTCTGTCTCTCCCTCTCTCTTTCTTTCTTTATCTCTCTCTCTCTCCCCCTCCCCCCTTTTGCTCCCGGCCACACACTCTCTGTCTCCCTCTTCACCTGGTTATCTATCCCTTTCTATCTACTTGGGCACTCAGTCCTGACTCTTCACTCCTCCTCTGTTATCCCTCCCTCCCTCCTTTCCTTCCTTCTTCTCTACCCCAGCTTATACTCCACCAGTAACCCACTCCCCCCTCCCCCCTCTCTTCTTTTCCCCCTGGGGCCTTGTCTCTGCCCCACTACCCCCTGGCTGCACCCCGTCTCTGTCCTCGTTGCCCCCAGCCTGTACCCCACTGGCCCCTCGGTGGCACCTGGCTGAACCCCCTCTGTACCCCCACATCCCCCCTCCCTCGACCCCAGTCCTCCCCCCTGACCCAGCACAACCCCCCCGTGGCCCGCTGGCCCCTGTGTGCCCCCGCCGCTCTGGGCTGCTGATTATCTGGGAGCGGCAGCCTCTTGTTTTGTGGCCTGATTAAAGGAGCAGCATGTGGTCGGCGTGTGAGTGGGCCCATACGGACGCCGCTGGGCCCGCCACTGACAGTACGTGCTTAATCATTTATGTCTGAGAACACACACAGGAGGGGAAAAAAACAAGGATGCGAACTAGAGAGAGGGAGGGAGAGGATGGGGCACACACACACACACACACACACACACACACACACACCCTGAGACGCGCGCCCACACCCACACACACACCCTGAGACATACACATACACAGACATACACATACACATACACAGACATACACAAACAGTGGAGCATTCATCAACGGGGAGCCACACACACACAGTGCCAAGATAACGGTCAGCACTCAGTGTGTCATAAACACGAAGCCGAAGAAAAAATGCGGGGTTGAAGAGAGATGGGCTACAAAGAAGGGCGAGAAAGGGGGGGTGGGTGGGGGGGTGGTGAGAGACGGCGGGTAAGAGAAACTGGTTCCTTTTCTGATTGTTTTTTCCCCTCGCTCCCACGTTCTTTTAGAGCAAGAGCAATCATGTCTGACAACAAGAAATCCAAGATGTAAACCCTATGAATATGAGCAGGAAGAGACAAAAAAGATTAAATATGCAAAAATATGGCTGTCTGCTTTTTTTTTTTAAAAACACACACACTCCTCTCTGGGCTCCACATTCATTCGTCCTGCTGTGCTCTCCGCTCTCTCTCTCTCCTCTTCTCCACCTCTCTCTCTCTCTCTCCCTCCCTCCCTCCTTCTCCTGCGTCTGTCTGCTCCCTCTGCTGCCAAGCTCTCTTTCTCTGTCGCTCCCTCTCTCCCTCTCGCTCCCTCTCTCTCTCTCTGTCACACTGTCAGCCAATAGGAGATCGCCAGTCTTCCCACTGCTTGCCACTCAATGCCTTGTTGCTAGGACAACAGGCAGGCATGAGCTCCACTTTGCTCAAGCATTTTAAACTTGGTGTTGACTCTACTGACAATAAGGAAAGGTCCTCTTGCCCACTAAAATCTCTGCCTGTATCTTCTGCACTCCTTTATAATTTAGCTGCCTCCCTCTTTCCTCTCTCACTCCTTCTCATACTCGCATTCTATGCCTCTCTTATAGGCTCTGTCTTTTTCTCTGTCATACCATCCCTGTCTCTGTCTCTGTCTGTCTCTGTCTCTGTCTCTGTCTCTGTCTGTCTATCTCTACTATCTCTCGTGCTGTCTGGAAGCTGTTAACATGGCCAGTCTTAGAAGGCACGCACAGTAGGTTGCGATTTGCCTGTCTGACTGCAGACATGCAGATCTGTTTTTTTTTCTTGGTTTTTTTTTTTTGCAGGGCTAAATAAATCAGTGTAAATGACGTGTAGGAACTCTGCAACATTTAATGAGTGTTCATAAAAGCAGTCATGTCTCTCTTTTTTTTCTGATCCGTTTTGGCATGGCAGCGAGTCGTTTGATGTATTCGTGAACCCGGACCTTTCGCTTAAGTATGTAATCCTGAGCTGCCTCTTCTGCTTGTGTGTCTGTTTCTCCAGGTCTGCGATGTTAGATGGCGTCATGATTCTCCTGGTCATGATCGTGGTGGTGCTGCCCACCTCCAGTGTGCAAGGTAAGATTTCGATGAGAGGGGGGAGTGCGGGTAAAGGATAGAGAGAGAAAGGGAGGGAGAGAGAAAGGGAGGGAGGGAGAGAGAGAGCCTGAGCTGGTCTGGGTGTTCTGGCTGTGTGGACCGGTGTATTAGAGCTCTCTTTTGATTTCTTTAAAACAAGGAAGAAAAGAAGAAGAAAAAACTGACTGCAGTTTCTAGTGTTGGGCAGAATAGAGGGCTCTGTGTCTATTTGGTGAGCTGGAGTTTACATCTCTCTGCATCAAGGGCACACTTTATCCCCCTCCCTCTCATCCTCCCTCTTTCACTCCCCTCTCCTCCCCTCCCCTCCTCTCCCCTCATAACTCTCTCTCTCTCTCTCTCTCTCTCTCTCTCTCTCTCTCTCCCTCTCCCTCTCCCTCTCCCTCTCCCTCTGCCCCTCTCGCCCAGCATGTTTGTGACAACTGCAGTGATTGCCTTTCAGAGGCGGATGATGACTGAGCATTTGATTCTTGTTCTCCCGCTCTCCCTGGGCAAACTCGCTCTGCATGCCTAATGTGTGCCGCTTGCCGTAGCAGGCCCAGGCTGTCAGCCCCCTGAATGGAAGTCATTTTTGCGTGTGTGTGATGGGTTGAGCCGCCACAATGTCTGGAGGTTGATTACACTAGGTGTGTGTGTGTGTGTGTGTGTGTGTGTGTGTGTGTGTGTGTGTGTACGTTCTAAAGATAAAAAAGAGATATAGAAAGGGTTGACTTATTCTGTACCATATCAACACCGACTCAGTTAGTCCTACTTTCCCTTCACTCTTCTGATAAGTAATGGAAAATCTCTCTCTCTCTCTCTCTCTCTCTCTCTCTCTCTCTCTCTCTCTCTCTCTCTCTGTGTGTGTGCGCCTCTCTATCACTCTCTTATTTCCTGCACAGATAATCTGGGACCCATTGGCATCGAATGTGTGTGTGAGGGGGCCCAGTGTTCCCACAGCAACCGCTGCTTTGCCCAGCAGTGCTTCTCTGCCCCAGAGCTGCGAAATGGGACAGAACCCCTGCAGCGGAAGGGGTGCATTGTGGGAGACGGTGAGGAGGAGGAGGAAGGGGAGCGGCCTGTCGTGCGCTGCGGGAGCCCCGGTGTGCACTGCTGCCAGGCCCCCCTATGCAACATGAACGTCTCCGTGGAAACCCCAGCCAGAGGTGATGGTCTGCTCTCTCTCTCTCTCTCTCTTGAGGTCGCTGCACTCGGCTTCTTCATACACACACACACACACACACACACACACACACTCTCTCTCTCTGTCTGTCTCTGTCTCTGTCTCTGTCGCTCTCGCACACACGCACACACATGCACACTGCAGTGGGGCAGTTTAGGGACTCTTATTTCAGGCTATGTTTACTTGGCTGTTATGACAGAAACACTGTGTTGTTTAGCTTTGTTTCAGCATTATGTGTCAGGATGTTTTCATGCATCTGCCATAAACTATGCCAGTCCCTAGAGTGTTGCTGAAAGAGGGTGATGTTCGGAGTGACCTTACTCACAGGACCATGTTTTTATCGTGTAAATAACTGTTACATAATGAGAATGTGCCCAATGTAGGTCACTAGGGCTGCACTTCACAAAACAGCCAAGTGTCCTGTAGGGCATGTGATGGCGTGTGGGCTTCCGCTGAGCCCCTCCTGAAACATGCTGCGATCGCTCAAACACTCAAACTGCCAGACAGCTACTCTATGTCCTTCACCCATTTCTCACTCCAATTTCTTAACATGTACTTTGGTCCTCCATCCAGAGGGGGCGCCAGCAGTCACGCCCGAGGTAAAGGCGCACGAGTACGAGCAGGAGCAGGAGGAGCAGGAGTGTGTGTGCGAGGGGCCGGCGTGCCCCCCCGGCGCCCGCTGCATGGGTCGCCAGTGCTTTTCGTCGCTGTCGCTGAACAACGGCGTGCCGGTCTACCAGAAGGGCTGCTTCAAGGTGTACGAGCAGGGCAAGCTGACCTGCAAGACACCGCCTTCGTCCACGCAGGTGGTGCACTGCTGCACGGGACACCTGTGCAACGCCAACCGCACCGTGGAGCTACCCGTCAGAGGTATGTATAGCGGAGTTTTACATACGTGCACTTACAGACACACACACACACACACACACACACACACACACACACAGATATACATACACGCATGAACACACACACACACACACACACACACACACACACACACACACACACACACACACACGCCAGACCATGCTGTTAGATCGCAAATACTTGAGGTACACACCGTGAATAATCTCCCAGGCACGGCTTACTTGCTGTCTTGAAACTCAGCCCAAGCGTAGCATGTCGAGGGGGAAAAAAAAGCCCTTTGTCGCAGACTCACGCCAAACTACCCATTCTGTTTGCATTTCATGGAGAATGTTGTGTGTGTGTGTGTGTGTGTGTGGGTGTGTGTTGAGCTGCATTTGGTCAGGACTTGTGCAAGCATTCCCGAATGCGTCTCCAGTGCTTTGAGCACAAACACAGGCCTCATGTCCGTGGCTATTGTGAAAGCTGAGCGCAAACAGAAAAAGAGCCCCGAGTTCACAACAGCCTCCCGTCAAGAGATGCCCGGCAGGCTTCGTTCCGCCCGCCGTCTCAGGTGGACAGACGTGTGCGCTAGCTGTCTGCCTGTCCTTTGACACCTCACCCTCCCCCTACCCCCAACAGCCCCCCTGCAGAATGCCTCGTGGCTGCCGGCCGTGAAATTGTCTGCTACAGGCATTCGAGACCCTGCATCAGTCTGCCATTCAGAACGACGCACTTTAAAGCTAGCACACCACAGACGGACAGACGGACAGACGGACGGACGGACGAGAAGCTCTGAGGAAGCAGGTGGCCGTTTTTGAGTACTGTTTGGTCATGGTCTGCTTCCTCTCCTGTTCCCACCAAGCGGCCCTTGGTCCCCTGTGGAACACATCCTCCTTGGAAGGTTGAATGATTTTGAGGTGTGTGTGTGTGTGTGTGTGGTCTCTCTGCTCTTGGAGATACGGTGACAGCAGCAGTGGCAGCAGTAGTTGTTCACCTTCTGAATGTCAATGGCATCTGGCGCACTGCTGAGAGGCATGCACAGCGCAGTGAGGCCAGCTCCCAGAGACCAACCAGCAGATATCAGCAAAAATCCCCTCTTGTCTGACACAGAACTTTTTAATTCAATGCATCATTTTATCATAATGTTGTCTCGGATAAAGAGCTTCACGTCTCTGATGTCCCGGTTTTTTTTCTCTCCAGATATTGCAATGCAAGGCAAAAGAAAAAACATCTGTGAGTTTCTGTGTTCCCCGAAAATTAGCAGTGAAAACGGATTTCCTCAAAGCGCTGAGGAAAGGCGCTGCTTTGCGTCCCTTTCATGTGCAGATATTTTCCAGTGATTTGCCAGTTTCTTTGATCGTCGGCTTTGTGATCCACACAAGAAGCTCTCTTGTTGCCTTGCTTCCTGCCAGCTTTTTGACCTTTCGCATGAACGGTGTTTGGTCACACTTTCTTACAAAAGAGACCATGATGTATTTTTGCTTTGGAAAGCGAAGTTTAACACACACACACACACACACACAAATGAAAGCAACATTAAACCTGCGTAATCAGTATTAACTGAAGTGCTCTGTGTTCCAGTTCTTTGAGTTCTAGTCTGTTCTGTGATGATTTGGGTCCTTTGAATTCACCTTCAGTACTGTATGAAATGGAAATGGGAGAATGGAATGGTGTGTATGTGTGTGTGTGTGCGTGTGTGTGTGCGCGCACATGCACATGTGTGTACATGTGTGTGTATTGAACCCAGGGACCTGTAGTTTCTGATCTGGAATGTTTTGAGGGTCTGTAGTGTTGAGTCTGGTAGTGGATTCTCTTGAGGCCCGTTGGGAGGCTTTGTGTGATATGTGTCTGTCGGTCGGTCTGTCTGTCTCTCTCTCTCGCTGTTTGTTTCTGTTCGGCAGCCCCTGCAGCTAACTCTGTCTGTGTGGTCTGGCGTGGGCCGGGGCAGCTGGGAATGTGAATAGTCATCTTTCCACCACAGGAACTAGCAGGCCGTTTTATGGCGGCCCTTACCTTTGTGCGTGTTTCGACTGCAGGAAACGCCCTTGTAGGATCCCTTTCAGTGCCGTTCTCGTGGGGAGAGTTAAGTTCCCACTCTGGGTTAGGTAGCCTTCTTCTGTACCTTATTGCTCCACGTGAGTGGAACACGACGACGACGACAACAAACACCATTTTTAAAACCAGCAGGAATGTTTTTTTACACAGCAAGGGAATTCTAGTGTACAGAGTTAACATGTTGAAGTTACTGTCACTGAAAAGGCGCTGAACACATGCAAAACCTCAGCTGAATATGACATACGCTTTAAATAATCAACAGCGGTGCTGATATCTTAATTTATCAAGAAGCCTAATTACAGCGGCCGTGAAGCCATTTAATCCAGTATTAGCTTCATAGCAAGACTCAAACTGTTGACTCGACCTTGGGTAATCATATTATTATCTAGAAATTCTCTGGATTTTGGAGAAATTCTCTAATGTTGGAGAAATATATTACTTTTTTTTAGTAGCCTACTCCGAAATGATGCTGCGATCAAAGAGCAAAATTAATTGGTAACGTCAATTTGTAGGTCCAGTAATTCCTACACCATGATGGAAAAGCAAAAGACAAAAACATACCCAATTATCGTCGCCTCTCCTCACAAAGCTGCGGCTTAAGGACGAGACGTGCCTCAGCTCACACAACACCGCTCACCTGGCCCCACACACACACACACACACACACACACACACACACAATTAAAAGAAAACACCAATGCTCACCAATGGCCCATGTGTTTACTTATCATTTACACTGTTGACATGGCTCTGCGTGGTTATGTTTGTGTGTGTGTGTGTCCCATTTACCAATTTGTACCGTTTTCTCTGTGGCAGCGAGTGACGGGCGCAGCTCGAGCGTGACAACGTTGGCAGTCGTGATTGTGGCACCGGTCATCGTGCTGATCTTTCTATCTGCTGTGGCCATCCTGGTGTTCCGCCGCATCCACAAGAACCAGATGGAGCGGCTCACGGCGCGAGACGCTGAGTACGGCACCATCGACGGCCTCATTGCCTCCAATGTCGGGGAGAACACGCTAGCGGTGAGTAGACCGTGCAATAAGAACACGGTAGCAGTGAGTAGACTGTGCAATAAGAACACGGTAGCAGTGAGTAGACCGTGCAATAAGAACACGCTACCATTGCTGGTTTAACTCCTAATAAATGTCCCTGTAGAAGGTTAGACTGTGACTATGAACTCACTAGAGAATTGATGGGATTTTGTCTGTTCTGCAATAAGTTACCTCCCTGCCCCTTTCAACATTCCTCCCAGAGTCCCTAACCCCGCATATGTGGGCTACCTCTGTGCTTAGGATTTATCATTGATATCTGTGGCACTTACTCATGGGTTGAATGGGATGGTTTTAGTTTTCTCTGGTGTCAGCCTGGTGCAGTCCCAGAAACTACAGTGTTTTCTCTGAGACTATCCCATGCTTTAAAACGTAATTGTCATAGTGACTATTATGACTGCCATCACTACTAGCTTACTGCTACTATGGCCATTAATGCGACCTACTCCTTCAAGTACTTCCATAACCCATAACATATATTATGGGTAACTTGGTGGGCCTACCATTATTTTTAATGATTGTAAAAATGTTATACCACTAATTATCATGACAAGCAGCTTGCAAACAAAAGTTTTTAACCCTTCTGCTCAAGTCTGGGACAACCAATTGTACCGTCACAACTAAAGT
The DNA here is from genome assembly GCF_900700415.2 of Clupea harengus. Lineage (NCBI taxonomy): Eukaryota > Metazoa > Chordata > Actinopteri > Clupeiformes > Clupeidae > Clupea > Clupea harengus. The sequence continues at coordinate 24,957,158 of NC_045153.1, read as the reverse complement.
GAACCAGAGGCATTTGGCTGTCAACCCTTTTGTCTCTGTATCCCTGCATTTCTCAGATGCTCCTATTTGTGGTGTCGACTTGAGCTCCTGCCAGTCAAGTGACTGCGACGCTTTTTCTTTTGCTGTGTGTTAGATTGAAATTAATGCAATTTAGTCCCCCTAAATCCCATCCACTTTTAATTAAAAGCCTTCAGGCTCTGTTTACAGTAAAGCAAGGCCATTCTCATGCCTCATTTTGGGGTTTGTTTGCAGAGTTGCCGTGTTCAAAAGACCAGCATAGCGCCTGGCAACCGAACCCTAAATATGCTGCTGCAGAATGTTTGTCTCATTATAATTAAAAAGTGCTTGCCAGCACCCCGATAAGAGGTACGGGGACCATTTGTGGTCATAAAAAGTGGATTTCAGGAAAAAAACACACATGCGGTGCTCTCTCTCTCCCCCCCCGCTTTCTGTTTCTCCGGGTGAATAAGGCCGCTCGGATAATGATCATGTCAACGATCTGACTGGTTCAGCTCAACTCTCCTCTCCTCCATATCCCGCCCCAGCTCCGTCCTAATGTCACACAGATTATGGGGCTTGTTTGTTTTTTTCCCGGTCCCCTGTGAAAACCCAAAAGAGGGCTGTTTTCAGGATTTATGGCCTTCTGTTCACATACCTGTCATTTTCAAAATTACGTCCTCATGTTGCCTTTGTGACGCCAACATATGTTTAACTGCGGTGGCAAACCTCCGCTTTGATTTTTTATTTTTTTTCCTACTGCCTCTTTTTCCTCCCTCCCTCTTTCCTCTTTGTTGTTTTTTTTTTTTGGGAAGGGGTGGAGGTGGAGGGGGCGGTGTTGTTCTGTCGGATTTTAATTTTCCTCACAGCGGTCTCTCTGGAGTTGCTCGACAGTGCCCTCTGGTGTGTGCCAAGGCGTCGTGCAGCGACCCCGCTGGGCTGATATTATTAAAAGGCTATTTGGGAGTCTGGGCTGGGGATTAGACTCCAGTCTCTCAGCCACCCACCACACCACACCTCCCTCCCCTCTCCCCACCCCACCCCTGTCTCGCTAATCACCCACGCCTGCTGCTGTCTCTCCCAGCAGGGGGCTCTCTCGCCCACCCCCCCTCCCCTCCCCATGGGTGGGCACATGGTGCGCCCACAGCCACACGGTCGAACATTCAGCACACATGCTAACGTGCTCCACACTGGCGCATTTTCTTCCCCCATCTGAGGCCCACATGCTGAATTTACAGCACTAAATGCTGCTCGTATGGCTTTCCTATTGATTGTGTGCGTTTCCCTTTTAACCCTGTTGGTTACACTCCTTTCTCTTTTTGTTTCCATCTTTCTCTCTCTCTCTCTCTCTCTTTCTTCCTGACCCTCACAGGATCTGCTGGATCACTCCTGCACCTCCGGCAGCGGATCCGGACTCCCATTCTTGGTCCAGAGGACTGTAGCCAGACAGATAACGCTGAACGAGTGTGTGGGTGAGGAGCTCCACTAATCCCATCGCCCTCGTTAGAGGCACAGCGGGAGACGCAGGCAGAGGGAGACAGAAAGAGGGGGAGGCAGAAGGGGGGGGGGGGGGGGTATAGAGAGAGAGAGAGAGAGAGAGACACACACACACACACACACACACACAGATGTGATTAAGTTGTTTTACGGATGTACGCATCTGCAGTCTAAGCCCTTAAGGGTCACATAAGTGACTCTGCTGTTGTTGATGGCAAGTTCCCACATCAGGTTGCCCACATATATAAGCCCATTCTAACCCCCTTCTCCCCCTGCTGGAGCCAACTGAGTATTCAGCAGACTGCTCAATTTGCCTGTGTCCCTTTATCCAGTGTTAGACAGCATGACTGCAGTATAGATCCGTGTGCATTTATGTATATTTTTATTGTAGTAGAATCAGTGCATATATAATCCTATATAGAGCTTGGTAGTATAGCGTATCCTCATGTTTGGTGTCCCTGCTTTTCCCCTGCAGGTAAGGGGCGGTATGGTGAGGTGTGGAGAGGCCAGTGGCAGGGTGAGAGTGTGGCTGTGAAGATCTTCTCCTCCAGAGATGAGAAGTCCTGGTTCCGAGAGACGGAGATCTACAACACGGTGCTGCTTAGGCATGAGAACATCCTGGGTATGTTATAATGCAGTGATCTGTGGCTGAAGTTTTATTAGACTGCTCTATATTTACACGTTTTTATGTGACCCTAATCCAGTAAGGAAAATGTATGTATTTGATGATAAACCTTCCTGGGTCTATGTCTGAACTGCCTGCGCTCTCTCATCCCTCACTCTGGCCTTTTGTTCTTCCTCTCTGTCTGTCTATCCACCCATCCCGGCCCCTTCTTCCTCTGCAGGCTTCATTGCCTCGGACATGACCTCGCGTAACTCCAGCACACAGCTGTGGCTGATCACACACTACCACGAGATGGGCTCCCTGTACGACTACCTGCAGCTGAGCACGCTGGACGCCGCTGCATGCCTGCGGATGGCGCTCTCCATTGCCAGTGGCCTGGCCCACCTGCACGTGGAGATCTTTGGCACGCAGGGCAAGCCGGCCATTGCACACCGCGACCTCAAGAGCAAGAACATCCTGGTCAACAAGAATGGCCAATGTTGCATCGCTGACTTGGGTGGGTAAATGTGGCCATTCCCACATGTGATTACCAGTTGCAGTCGCAATAGTGGGCGCATTAAAACAAGCTGCTTCTTCCTGTGGAAGTAGTCGATTTAAGCAAGAATTGGCTGTGCCGTACTTTAACTTATTGGCTGTGCCGTAATTGTTGATCACAGGATGTTGAAGTTATAACAGAAAAGAACAAACAATGTTGTTTATAAAGGAGCAGGTATACAGGTCATGTTGACCCGCTAAGGCTAGGCAAGTGCAGTAAGTGCCAACAGGTGTCTGATGTGGAAAAAAGGGTGCATTTAGTTTCACGGTCACTGGGAAGCTCTGCCAGACTTCATCAGGCACACTTTGGGCCCTCTCTCAACCAACCACTGAATGGCTGTGATTAAGAAGAAGGAAGTAAACAGGCACGGGTTCCTCTTAAACCCTAACCAAAAATCCATTAAGGCACCCTTGGTAGCTGAAGTACCTAGAATGTTCAGTGTTCCAAATAGATGGTGAAGACCTAAAATGCTGTTTAAGACCGTGTCCTGGATGGAGTGCTCACCCGCCTACTCTGGCTATGCATGGCTTGTTCTAATAAATGTGTTGTTGTTTCTGTGCAATTACACGTGTGTGATGACCAGAGCACCCTAATTTAGCACTAATATAAATGGTTGTTTTTGAGGAAGTTGTTTTTCTGTGTTTTTGCATTCAAAATCCACCAGAGGACAGTAAATAAGCAGGTTTCATAAACTGCCAGCATTCTGCCAATGACGTTTGTTATTACCTCCATCCAACAATGGCATCACATCCATTCTACTATGTTTGAACAGATATAGACAAGACTCAGAGACCAAGCTTAAATCTTACCTGTCTTAAATGTATGTTCTTCTTTTCTGCCTCCTCAGGCCTGGCCGTCATGCATTTCCAGGACACTAACGAACTGGATGTGGGCAACAACCCTAAAGTGGGCACCAAGCGCTACATGGCCCCCGAGGTGCTGGACGACTCCATCCAGATAGACTGCTTCGAGTCCTACAAGCGCGTGGACATCTGGGCCTTTGGCCTGGTGCTGTGGGAGATCGCCCGGAGAACCGTCAGCAACGGTCAGTCCTGCAGTGTAACACTGAGTGTCATGTGAGAAGGCCAGCAGAGCATTTTATGAACCCTCTGGTGCTTTTTGGGATGAACTCCAGAAGGGAGTATATTTTCATATTAAATAAATGTTGGCTTCTATATTTAGACAACTCTTTACAGTATTCCAGCCAAAGAAGAACTGAACACAACTTAAAAGGCTATAGAGCAGTTATTTCAACCACACGCATAGCTTATATTCATTGTCATTCAGAAGAAGAAAACAAGATATGTATCCTTACGAGCACTAACTAACTTATTTATGCTTCAGAATATAAATGTGTGTGCTCACCTCACATACCCCCCTTTTATTTTTGGGCGACGGCCCTATCTTTGCCCACCCCCTAGAAAATGACACTGTGGTGTCTCATCTGAAATGGATCCTGATTTCTCCCCTCTGAGTTAAATGGCTTTAGGGCTATTTATAGGAAGGTTCTCTTGCAGAGTAGGTTGGCACAGGGCCCAGTAACCTTAACTTTCCCTGCCACTTTCCACTCCCATTAGCTCACATTAACACAAGGCTAATAGTAGCATTAGCATTTAATTAAAGGTAGTGGCTATTTAACCTCATGTTTGTAAAATAATGGCCTTGATATTTGACCCAATGCTGGCAAAATAAATTATTTTGGTGTTTGACCATATTCTGGTGAAATGCCACTGTTAGTTGGCCAGCTTTGGATTACACAATGCAGTTGGGTAACTGTTCAAAGACGGCACAATGATTAATTTGGCATATTTTTGGGTGTGTGAGACTTACTTCAGGAATTTTGTTTAAGGTACTGCCAATGCTGCTTATTTAAATCTAAATGAATGCATCAACACTGATTTGGTGTACACCAGGTTATTCTAGAGAAAGTTAGCTTAAAAGTTTGTTCTTCTTTGTGCAATAGACCATCTGGTCAAAGATTTACTTGCTCTTTCCAGGACCTAGTGAAGTAGAAATGTTATTATTTTTCCAGGATCTTCTCTTGTAGACACTCCATTAAAGGCTTTTCAGTTTGTGTAATCGGTGATTGAAACCAGACGCACCTGCCTATTGACCATACAGACAATAACAATTTAGCTTCCATTGTTTCCATTGTTTCCATGTGGTATTTATAGGAATAGTAGAAGACTACAAGCCTCCCTTCCATGATGTTGTTCCAAGTGACCCCAGCTTTGAAGATATGAAAAAGGTTGTGTGCATAGATCAACAGAGACCAAACATCCCCAACAGATGGTTCTCAGACCCAGTAAGTACAAGTCTCAAACGTCTGTCCGCTAATTAAGCAGAGACATGAAGAACATGGCCAGAAAACTGTTAAGAAAAGTATTGTGAAGTGAGCTAGCACAAATAGGCTTGGCGCGGCATACACTGTGACTAAGTGGACAACCTTTTAGTCCAGAACAATGAAATGACCTGAAGATAAAATTGATCACATACTGTGCTGCCATTTATTTAAGTAGCCCTCAAAATGGAATAGGAAAAAAATACAGAAAAATTACTTTCACTCTGCTAACTGTATTCTTTTCCACCCCCACAGACTTTAACATCCATTGCTAAACTTATGAAGGAGTGCTGGTACCAGAATCCATCTGCAAGACTAACTGCATTGCGCATCAAAAAGACTTTGACAAAAATCGACAATTCTCTGGACAAAATCAAAGCGGACTGTTGAACTCCTTCCAGATGGAAGACCCCCTAAAGGCCTTTAACAGAAGTCCAGTCGGAGGAGCTCCTGGAGCAGACTGCACACCAGGAGCCTCCCGGGATCTAGTGCTCTTATAGTGGCACATTGTATTTATTTTAAACTCTCGATGGGACACATTTTGGCATCCAAAGATGGTGTAGTGGGCATTTCAAAAGAGCTGGGAAGAAGACTACCGATAGTCTTTGATATTTGGTGACTATCCCTTTTAAGACATAGGAGCTTTCCCACATAGTCATATTCTTCAAGGAAGAAAGAAAAACTGTTACTTGGGCATTTTAGGAGAACGTATGTTACACATTTTTTGTTTTGTTTTGACACAGCTTTGATTTTTTAAAAAAAAGGTCTGAAAAATAATATTTCGTTTAGCAATATTGTATGTGCTTTATTTCCTTTATTGCACTAGCAATCTTTGCATTCCTTACTTGCACTGTTACAGATGCATTTGGAGAGAAAAAAAAGTCAACTTGCCAAAAAAAAAAGGGGAGTTCCTTTGTGTTCCACAATCACCATATCTCTAGTAATCAGAGAGAACAAACGGCTGCATCTCTTGCACTGGTGTTTGTGAAAGGATGTTCCTCTGCAATTTACAACAAACCTGTCATTTATTTAACACACTAACATTACAATAGTGCTGCAGCTTTAGTCACTCTCTTCCTCCTTCCGAGATGTCTGATGTATCCTGTCACAGAACGTTTTGTATATCACCAAGCATTTAGCATTATGTATCTGTTTTGTTTGTTTGTTTCATAAGCTTTATTTGATACAGATGCTAAAAGAGTAAATAAAAATTTACTAGATGATGCTGAACTCAATATATAAAGTAATGCCTGTTACAGTCTATTGTCTTAATGTGTACATTGTCAAAGTAATTTAAGTCCAACTTCAACTTTTGTTTTATTTCTTTTATATTTTATGTCAGTTAGTTATTTCTATTAATTAAATAGAAAACCAAGTGCATGTAGAGAGTACCGGTCTCATCTTTGCAATTGAGGTTGCTTGTTTCAAACTAGTCACTGTTTATGTAGACTAGAATACATTTTACTAAGCGTTGTCTGCAATAACGCCCATTCTCCAGACTGCAGACTTGCAGGTTTTAGCTTATGAGTGACCCTTCACTCAGATACAAGCTGTTTTGAGCACAAAGGGACTTTTCATTGGTTCACCAACAACTGGCATTTTGCAACAAAATACATGGGCCGTGACTGTCCATTTGCAAAGTCAGTCTCAGAAGGAAACGCGCAATTAATTTGTTTCACCTGAAAGTGTCAGATGTACAGAGCTTGCCCTGACAACTGCAAATTGCACTGCATGTGATACTGAGCCCTTGCCCGAAGCAAAATGGTAAGCTGTTTTGTCCAAGCTGATTGGTATTCATGTACATGATTGTTGAATGCCCAAATTATGCATATGCTTCTTTTTTGAAGCAGGTGAATGGGGAATGTTTTACAATAAGCATCCTTTGCCAGTACAAATTCATGTTATCCAATCCATGTTTCCCTAAATCAAATTAGGCAACCTTGCATGAATGTATAACTGTTTTAGGTTGCAAGTGAGATCAGTTGTAAAAAAGTAATGTACTGGTATGCTTTCCTCATTTCTGTGAGGATGAATGTCTCGGGAGCACACAACACTGCTAGGCACTATGTCCTACTCTGTGTAGGTGTTACAGTGTAATTTCAAAGCATGCCTGCTGCTAGTGACTATTAGCTAGCTATTGTGACAAAGCGGAAAGTGCTGCCACCCCGCCCAGCCTCCAACCTGTCTCCAGGGTTGTAGCCATGTGAGGCCACATACTCAACAAGATGGATTAGGGCAGTGAATGCCCCACACTATCATAAGCCCGACTACTGCCAATCACTGTGGTTTTTCCCCTCAAACAGAGCATTTTAAGTTGGTGTTACTTGTGGTACTAGTGTTGTGGCAACCTTGTCGAAAAAATAAATACAACCCTAATTTTTCAGTAACTGATTTCCCCGAAGGTTGCAGAACACAAGTGCAATTAAAGCAGCAATAGGAGTTCTGTTCCAAAACTAGCAAGCTAACTACCTAAAAGGCAAGCAAAAGCCTTGCACACACCACCAACAGCCCAGTTGACACTGATGGAAGCTTGCCAACACACTAAGTGGTGTCTTTTGGCAGTATAGCTGGCAATGTCATGCTGTGAACGCTTTTCTTCCATTTTTGCAGGGTATTCCAGCCCGGTATACAGAACTACATAGGGCATATCCTGGATGGCTAGCGGGAAAGACAGAGGTGTTATACTGGCATATTGTACATACTGAAAAAGTGTCAAATTGTTGCATAGTGTTACTTTAAGACAGCTGACTACAACACAACCTTGCAACCAATCTGTGTGACATGTATTTACTCCTTTTGCAGAAGTACCCTAAATTAAAGCTTCTTTGATCTGGAAAATACTTCGAAAAGATATTTAATTAAATTGCAGTGTGCAACAGGTGACGTTTGAAAGAAAAAATTGTTTTGTCTGCCCAGGACTCTGTACACAATTGGCAGTGGGCCAAGCAGTTGTTGATATATTGCACCCTTGACCTGGTTCTAGTACCCATTTGGATGACCCAAGTCAAACCAGAGCTGTCAGCCCTTCTGAGATAAGGGCGTGTCTACATTGATATTTTTCAACACCACAGGAAGAAGTAGCTAAACAAAACAAAACGCCAAACAAAAAAGGCGACTCTACCCATAATACTTATTTTTAAAGGTACCTTAAACACTTGAAACATGTTTAGGACTTAGACTCACTGAAAGGTAAAATTTCCCCCAGTTTTGAGAACGATGAAGCGTGACCGTCAACTGTTGAGATTCCCCATCCCCATGTTAACAACACACATTAACGTAGCAAGACACGTGTCAAACTCAGTGCTACTCAGAAGCATGCTCCATGCGGTGCAGCTTATTTGTTGTTTATGGAGTGGCAGTGCGGTTCAGAAAGACTGCCGTCACCAACGCAGTACTGAAGTTCATCTACGCATCCACACGTATTTATCGTTAGGCCTGCGCATTAATCCTCTTACATTCCTGGGAACGGAGGCGGGGCAAACCTCCTATTGCGTATGCAGTTTTCGCTCTGGTTATTTAGAGTGGAGCAATGCTGAAATGTGGTTGAAGGAATAACATCGAAGAAGACTACCATGATTTTGCCGCGAAAAGCCGTGTAAGACTGCCCGTGTCGGAGTCAAGCAGATGTAGGCTACATCCCGTCATGAGTCGCTTCAGGTACTACACAGTTGAGGCGACGTTGATATTCCTGTCCGTCGCTCAACTCACCTCAGGTATAGCATTCTTTTCACTTTCTACCGTGTACCTCACTGGTGAATTATGTTACAGGACTGAGCGAGTAGTATTTATACAAACTCAACATGACGTTGACTTTAAAATGCTCAGAAGAAAGCCAACTACCTGTTTGTTTAACTTCTTGTATTATTGCGCACGTGATTAAATCTCCTTAGAGATACAAAAATGTGGGGAAAGCGCGCACATGAACTCTTTGACCACGGACAGGCGGATGATGACTTCAATTCATTATGAATTTTAACTAACATAAGCGATTTTCTCATGGACTCTGGACATTATATAACAGACGTATAGGTAGGGTAAGTCAAAAGATCAGTGCTGGGTTTATTATTATTGTAGTAGCAGATCACAGGTGCGTTGGGAAAACCTGAGACATTTATTGCAAGCATAAAAGTTCTCTCTCGTCATAGACATTTTTTTTTAATCTGAAACTATACCTTTTCGAAATGCAAAATACTTTGGTCTATCAACTAACTTTAGAGTGTTTTTGGTTAAATTGTATACTCAGTTCACTTCAGTTCAGCATCGGTAAAACGGTCATGGAAATATTAAGTTCTCTGACTTAATGGATAGTAGCAGCAAGTTCAGTGTCAATTTAAAACGATTTTATAATTGTGTGTAATTAATAATTATGATGAATAAATATATCATATATAATAATACTATATATTATTCTGACCAACTTATACTGCTGTCACACATTTTATTTAAAAATTCACAATCATTGTCACATTTTACTATACAGATATAATCAGTAGATGCCTGAATCAAGCTAATAGCTTGCAAGCAGCAACAACTGCATAAATGTCTCTATATTATGTAGGGTTACTCAATATTTCCAAAATATTTAAACCATCCCATAATGGGCTCATGAAACAAGTTGATCTAATACCACTTCTTCCTAGAACACATTCCTGGATTATGGTGCAGTTATTGACCTCATAGTTGCTCTACACAGAATTCGTTCTGTTCTGATCTGGCATTAAATCAAAACTAATGTTGGCTAAATCAGCTTTTGAGATATTTGTGTACGACATAGAGACGAGTGGCTGAGTTAAAGGAAAATGCACCTCCATCTCCGTCCTATCCATCTGTCATGGAGGTTTATACACTCTCATTGGTACCATTGTACAACCCAGAAAAACGTGAGTGCACATACCAAATGACAATGGTGTCATTACTGATCATCACGTTGATGTTGCTAAGTTGCATGTAATCTGCCCTGGCTAATGACAGGGAACATGCGTAAATGAAGTGAGGCCATTGTGTTCTCAGACAGACTTAGGCAACAGTCACACACCTATCACACACACTCTCAGTTTGTGAGAAAATCTGTCACTGATGTTGAAGACCTTTGGTGCTTAAAAGGCTCCTCCGTTTTGGTGTCACCTTCTCTGTTACAGTGTTTGAGCTCCCCCCAGTCTTTGATTATTTAGGGAACTTTCTTGTATCAGTCCATAGCGGATATAATGTGTCCGGCATACTGATTTCTGTTGATGTGTCGGGTACATCTGCTCCAAATTGCCTCTTCAATATGGACACATTGCTCACTGCAAGATAGAGCTCTGCATTATTAAGTCCAAATGGTCTGCTCTTCCTCAGAGAATTCAGCTCCTCTCAGCCCACATATATTGGAGTTGCTCATGATGTCTGGGGTTTTGAAACAAGAGTGACATGGCTCATGGAAACCAAGGTAAAAAAAAAAAAGGGTTCAGTCAGTTAGACATGAAAATAGCCTCAATCTCCAGCTGAAATGATGGGGTGTTTATGGATCATCTGTGCCATCACTCAGAAGTAAATTATACCTTTGGGAGCAATTCCCCATTTTGCTATGTGGCTGACAGTCCTCATTTTAGGCACTTACAGATTATATGGCCCCAAAAAGGTTGACATACTGCGACACAGAGAGAACAGACTCAGACAGGCTATATCTGATTGCTCATGTGTAAAAGGATGTAAATATGTATGCAGTATATGTCAATATGATAGTAAATATTCACAGCAACATAGATGGATTTTGAGTCAACAGATAGCCCTGAATACAGCTCAGAACAACCAGTAATAGTATAAATTGTATAATACATAAATACTCAATTATAAAAGATCCACCCATTTGTCCATCAGAGTGTGCGCAGCCCAATAGACTTTTTTTAAGGTTTGATTTTTGTATATGCAGTGCATGCTTATGCACCATTGTCACTGAGCTTTTAACCTGAGCTCTGTTTCTTGACATTGCTAAGAGAGATTGAGTTTCAGATGCATGGAAGCTAACACTTTGCCCTATGACAGAAAGGTTTGATTCTCCTACTACCCGTCGGATGAGCGATGAATATCATCTAACAAGGCCCAGGGCAGTGATTCTCTAACACCAATGACCACTGACCCACACACTCTGCTGTTAAAATATGTATTAGTCAATGTTAAAAATGAGTTGATGGTCTCTCTTCATTGTGTGCAATGCACCTTATCGATATCTAGGAGGATCTCGCCCACTTTGTTCCTCTTTGCCTTCTCTCCGCAGCAACAGATGGTAATCAGGACTCTTTCATTAGTGGTACTTTGGTGGTGGAATGCCCTGCCTAGTGACAGCCATGTTTCATTCAAAGAGTATCACAAAGTGTTTGAAGACTCACCTCTTTAGAACTCATTGGTCATTCTAATGTATTTGTTACAAGCCATACAATCTTTATATTATTATAGTAATTATTATTTTTGTTAATTGTACTATGATCTGATACAATACTGTTATAAGCATGATGTATAATGCTTTAGTTGTTGTTCATATTGTTAATATTTTTCAAATTAGGCTTAGAGGTCACTTTAGACCAAAGCGGCTGCTAAAAACCATACCCATTTGTGTATCATCCTTTGTGTCTCTCTATATGAAGGCTTGAGGACTATCTGTTCTTGTAGCTTTTGTTAAACACAAAGTATGAGTGTGCATGTGTGGATTTTGTAGATAGATGAAAACGACAGGAATATTATTACAGGGAAACAACGTGCCGGTTCATTTGAGTCGAACGTGAGCTAACAAACATTATTGTAATGAAGAGCACAGCAAATTTAAAACTGATTTGGGCTTAAAACCACCTCCCTTTGCTCTCTTGAAGTTCATAATTTTACCTCTTTACCACAGGAAAATGCGAAGTGTGATTGTGCAGCAGTAGTGGAGGCTCACGGATGGTAACCTCACGGATCAGATATGGGAATGAAAGCATTGCACAGGAAATAGTGACAATTGTGTTGAACAAACTATAAAAGAACACACATATATCGATAAATAGACATCTGCATCATTACATTACATTATTCAGTGTCCTCTGATTTATATATCATATAAATGTGCATTCTTTGTGTCTGCAAAACACTTCTGATTTGTATTATTCAATCAATTTTATGTAGGTATGAGGGCAATCTGTTTTTGTATTCTTGTATATTCTGTTAAAAAAAACGTATGAGTGCACTTGCGGTTTGAAGACAGATGGGTGATGAACGCAGTATTATTACAGGGAAACTAGTAAACAGAGTTGATAGTGAGCACACATTAAAAAACCCACCTGCCTTCACTTTTTAATGTTTCTGTCATAGTATTATCGCTACAAACTTTGTCCTAACCATATTATATCCTAAGATTATCAGCCATTGCATGCTTTTGTATTTACATGAGTCATGGCTATTTCAACATTTCTGTCATCCATAACGAATAACGTAGCACCAAAGATTCAGTTTGTAGACAGCAAGCCAGCTTGCGTTAGATTGCAAGGTTTCAAGACATCACGCAGCCCTACAAAACATGTTCAGTTTGTAACTAACTTGTTGAATGTTTCTACACTAACCCCGTTGTCTTTACTGACAGCTTTCCAGGTTAGTTTAAAATAGCTTATATTAGCTTTCTAGCTGGGCAAGACTTAATAATACTGAACTAACATTAGTTTGGCTATTTCGGCTGTTTGCTGATGGCAAACCAAAAGGACAGTGATGTAAAAATGGCTTGTGCTCTAATCAATTATGCGAAATATAGAGTAGATTAAAGAGTACAGTTAACCATCTTTTCAAGCTATGTTAGCATTGCTTACTTTGTCTTGATGATAGATTGCTGGTTCAGTGTTTATATAGCTAAATCTAATCACTCAAATGAAAAAGTTTTCTCTAATCTGCACAACTTGCGACATGATAATAAGACAGATCATTTAAATCCATAGGTAATTTCTCAGTCCCATTTAGAAACAAGTTCGCGTTTTGCGAGCAATCCTACAGTGGTAACTTTAGTTAGCTTCCCAATGCTTGAGAGGCAGCTGGCAATTTCTGCTCCAAGGGGCCAATTACTGCTGATTGTTCAACTGGCTAATTTAGTTTAGCAGTTACGGAGTTAGCTTGTCAATGTTACCTTGTGATTTTCTGTGGAGGCCTACTACTACAGCCATCTTACCTGTTTGTGGCACTCCAAGCCAATTCAATTGAACAATTCATTTTAAACAACATTCATTTCAGTGGGAAAATAATCAATTAAAAATGGTAATAATAAAAATAAAAATAAAAGTGGGTTCCGGCAAAAAAGCGGTGTACAAGCCAAGAACGCGCCATTAGAGTTGACCTAGGTGGAGGTCAAGCCTCCCAAAAAATGCCAAAAATAACGACGACAACAATAATGATAATAATAAAACAATATAATTAATAATATAATGAGGGCAGCTTATCTCTGAGATCATTTGGTGCATGTTGAGGTAGAGCTGTGCCCCAAAACAGCTCAAGCAAAAATGCCATACTGGTTAATTAAGTAGAATGATCCAAATCCAAATTAACAGGAAAACTGATTTTCCAGCAGGATGGAGACAGATGTTTAATACATTTAGATAGCAAGGAGAGACTTAACTTAAGTGTTCTTTAATGTAGGAAGACTTGGATTTCTGTGAAAACTCAATACTGTATGGGATGAATTCTCTCTTCTGTGTATCAATAAACCTGTAGCATGCTGATGTATGCTCAGATGGCAGAGTGATTCTGTACAGAGAGATTCTCAGTCTCACTGACAAATACAGTCAGTACGGTCCAGGTGAATCTCATTCCCCTCAGTCAGAACATAGAAAGCATAGAAAGTGCCAGCACCATCTAAATACTTCAAACTATTTAGGCAGGTATTTTAACGTATTTGTCAGTGATAAGCCCCATTGTTGTTTAGGGCTTTCTATGAACAGGACATGTGCACAGCGAGACGAACTCGGAAGATTAGCCAGGGTGTTAGAGTAAGTGGCATTACACAGATTTCTCTTGCAATTTAAGTGCACAACCAAATTTAAGTGTTATGTAAGAGAGAAGCCAGTGTCTTAAGAGAGAAAATGGCCAGTAGCCATGGATGGCCCTGGAAAACTGTACCTAACAGGATTAAAGGCAATCTTCCACCTGCCTATGTACAGCCCTTTGTTGTGAAAGAGGCCGTGTACAATAGGAGTGGGTGGCATGGAAGATCCTTCCTTTCAGGAAACCTAGAAAAAAAAACTTCAAGTAGCTTCACGCTGTCACAAGTGTGTTTTTTTATACCGTGGCTCAAGGTCCCATCGTTTTTCGTTTTTTTTGTTCTCTCCACAAAAAGAGCTATGGCAGCACTGATATCAATCAGAGTGACTTCAAAGCCCAAGAAATTGCAGTCTCATCACTTTTGATTGTTTGTTCATCACCAAAGCACTGTTTAAACCCCCAGGTGTCCTCTTCTCTCTCCTCCAGCACTGAAGTGCGTGTGCCAGCTGTGTGCCAATAACACGTGTGAGACGGGAGTGGACGGGGCCTGCTGGAACTCCGTCATGCTCATCAACGGCAAGGAGGAAGCCGTCAAGGCCTGCCTGTCGCCCTCCGAGATGAGAGGCCAGGTGTTCTGCTACAGCTCCAGGAACGTCTCCAAGAGGAACTGCTGCTTCACCGACTTCTGCAACAACGAGACCTTACACCTGTACCCAGGTACTCTTTCCTCGAGCACATCCAGGAGTTCTCAGCCTTTGGGCACCTGGGTATTTTATTTTGCTAACTTTATTGCCATCTGTTTTGCTCTGCAGCTATGAGCAAAATCATGGTTATAACATTTACAGGAGAGAATCTCTTTCAGCACATTGCCAGGGCCACCGGATCTTTCCTAATAGCAAAACAGCTCAATGCCATCTTTTAAATGTTTTGCATGTATCATCAGGCTCAGGATAAATCTCTTGAACAACAAAGACGTGCAGTGATGCTTCAGAGTGCCGACTATTGCTAAGCAAACAAACTGAGCCACTGCAGTTCACTAATGTTTAATTAAAAGTGCTGGCATTGCTTTTCACTTTTTCGTCTGGAACCGACTCATTAACTAAACTGCCCGAGTGACCTTTTCGTCTCCTCCCGTGTCGTCGCCCAGGTTCCATTATTCAGGCACGGATTGTTGGGCCACGTGGGCGTGCTTGTCTGGAACTGGGCTTGACCATTTGGACGGGTGTCAGGGGAGCAGGATCCCACCCCCACATCCTCTCCTCCTATGTCCCCCTCCGACCCCAATCCTACCCTGACTCGTTCCCAGCGGCTCAGACTGCGGTCTTGCCAGACGAACGCAGGAATGATCCACCTCTATATCCAGTGACGTAATAGCGCTGGCAGGCAGGGTGTACCCTCCAGCCAGTTTGTGATTACGTTGTAAAGGTTTATAAATACCTCCCTGGTTGGTGCAAATCCTTTCACTCATCCGTTTGTTAGCTGGATGGACAGGCAGACAAGAGTTTTAGACAATGGCCCCTGAAATGCCTGAGATAATTAGCAGACCTGTGTTGTTTTTTTGTCATCTGATTGGTTTCCTGTAGGATAAATATATATGTGTGTATGTTTTCATTATACTTTATAATTTTTTTATGTGCTGATAAATTTTTACTCTCTGAGAATTCTCTGCACAGAATGGAATAGCAGTAGTATCTTCTCACCAGATGCCTTATAGTTTTATCTGTACAGTAATGGATGTTATGGAAATTATATTGGCATTACACTTTGTTTCTTACCCTGTCCACCCCGTGGTAATGTATGGTATTCTAGTAGCAAATAGGGAGAATGTTATGCAGTCGTTTATAAACACTGAAGTGAAGTGCAGACTCACAAAATACCACGTGACATGCTGTTGGCAACTTGTCACACAGGAGAAAATACTGTACTACCTTAAACCATTTAGAAATGAATTCAATTGATTAACAGGAATATTTTTGTCAGGTTGTATTGTTGTCACGACTAGTATTAGTAATAAGTGATTTAGGAAATGCTAACAAAAAAAACTCACTTGACAGAGGGTGACAGTGTTCATATGAGTTTCTGTGTATGTGTACGTGTGTGGATTATTGATCCAAAGGGCAGTGTATTTGTGCGAGTGTACCACCTCTGTGTTCCCCGGCTGTGACGCCTGACACCTCGATGCAGTGGAGCTTGTAATGGCTGTTCCCCTGGTTACCAAATTGATTGTACGCACTGAGACTGAGTGATTCGGCGATTCACAAGTGCTTGTTAAATGGCCAAAGCTACATGGGAAAGCAATGGGAGGAAAAAAGTCTTTTATGCTTGCTGTTTTTTCCAGCAAGCACTTATGTGCCGATCACATCAATGACAAGCGGCCAAGCAATCCGGTGTGCCGGCAAAACGAGGAAAAGTGCTGTGAGGGAGTTGAAGTCGGCGGGTTATCGGAGCAGATATCACATCCCGAGGGTCACTCTGGTGAACTGGCCTAACCAAAATCAATGGTTTCCTCTGGCTTATTCTCGTTAGCATTGAGTTAGCCTGCGCCCTGCCTCAACCGCAACCACAAACCTGCTGTCACCCACTGTGGTTTTTAAGGTCATACCTTCATTAAGATGGTTTGGATTCCTCCCAAGGGGCTGTTGAAGTGTATTAAACATGCCTGAACACAGAGCACACTCATCGCACTCTAGTTCTCCAAAGCTTTCCAGGCTTTATATAAACTGGTCATACGTGTACAGTATGGCCTTGGCCCGACACAGTTATGCTGATGAACACTTGGTTTAATGCTTTCAGGCACATCATATCTCTCCGGCTTTATGGTCTTGAGCTGATATTGTGCTGTGAATGTATATCAGGGATATAAAGAAGCTATAGTGTAGCTCTGTTTGCAGCCATATACAGCCTTTTTTGAGGGCAAAGATCCCCTCTTATCAGAAGGGTTATATCTTGTGCTCATGTGAAGCGTGGCTGTTTGCGATGTTAACATGCTCACACCTGAGGATACAAGCCGCTCGTCACGAGCTTGGCACGTGTTATGGTTTTGCATACATTTGTGTAATCTTCCCGAGGCAACAAATAGCCTATCCAGAGATACCCTGAGATTACGGCATTTGGCTAATCGGTTTGAATATGGCAAAATAATGGATAGTACAGCGGGCTGAGACAAGTCGCTCCCATGTAGCAACATTTACACTGTAGCACATTCGTACCTACTACAGCAGGCTAAATACTCAAAGGACTGGGAGCATTCAAATGTCAGACAGGATCTCCATCTCCTATATCTCTGTTTATGTTCTGAAATACAGTGACATTCACATCTTACAAATGCTTTACAAAACGATTCTCAGTTGAAATGGCAGCCACTGCCAAACTCTGTGTCTGTTTCCCACCCCTGGCCTTAAGTGTCAGATGTGTTTTTCTCGTTTGAAACTTGCCTCTTGTATGACAAACAGTTTCACTCCCATTCCACATTAATCACACAACTCCCCATTCAATGGACTGACTGATTCCGCCACTTTTGGTCCAGTTGGACTGTTTTTTTTCTGGTGAAAAGTGTGAAAAACACATTTTGAAATACCCCACCCTGGTTGTTGTCACACATGCAACTCCCTATCTGGTCCCAACTTCTCAACGGTTGTTGCAACAGCCCCACTGGTCCCAGTGGTAGAAAACATCCTTGGATGCGTGTTTTATGAGAGGAGTGTTCTTTTCAAGAAAATGGGGAGAAAAGAAATCAGCAAATATTGCTTCACTCAGGATTACACCACAAGTCTTTCCAAAGAAAGAGTAGATAAAGTAAATATACCACTGTAACATCAATGCTCCTCTTTTAGTTGTTCTGGAATATCTTCCTCTCATCATTCTGGAGCAGTATGTGGGAGATTGAGGCATGAAAGAGATTTTGAGAGAATTTGCTGCTGTCTCTGGGTTGTTTTCAGTTAAGTCACCTTGCTTCTCGCCCACTCAGCTCATCAAGGACAGCTGTCTAAAAGTCAGTGCCCCTGACTATTCCCCTGAATGATACTCAATCACTTGGCTTGCAAAAAGGGCAGATTGCCTCCACTGATCTTTCATCTTCTTAAGCACTTATAATGAGTAATTGATGTTTTTCTGTGAGCACCCTGATACTAAATTAGATAGCAGCGAGGAGTTTGATATTAACTCCAGGCATACATAGTTGCTAGGCAGGTTTGATTTGTCGTTTGGACAAGACAGTCGGGGACATATTATCCTTAAGCTTTTGCAAAAGGGATGTTGTTTCCATATTGACTTGTATCCCGGCTACAGCTGAATACCTTTCTCACTTGCAGTCATCACAGACTAAGCAGTGAAAAACCACTTAGCTTAGACACCACATTCCTTTGCTGGATTGATATTAATTCCATCAGAAAAACTTGCAGTTCCAATCCTCTGTCCTTAAAATCTTTCAAATCTTTGGTGCATGCAAAGAGCAAGAGAAAGACAGAGAGAGAGAAAAAGTACATACAGAACATACAGCAGACGATTGCCGATCGCTGTAGGTTGTCTGTATATCGCTTTGAATAAAAGCGTCTGCTTAATACCTCCCGTTTGTGTTACCTATCCACATGTTGTTGATGGTCATATTTTGACAGTAGAGGGCGTAGTCATTTTGATCATGACTATTAGACAAGTAACTTATGTTGTCCTATATGCTTATTAGTGTTGTGTTTGACAAACCTTTTAAAACCTCATCAGCGCATAAACAGAGGACATGTGAATCTACTCAAAGTTAGATTTCAAATTTAAACATCTCTGACGGAGGACTCTATTCTGTCATGAGAAAATTCTACCATCTTCTACCAATTCTACCATCTTAATCTACCTATCACTCTCTTTCTTCCTTCCGTGTGTCTCTCTGTGTTTGCATACAGAGAGGCCTCCTGAGGGGTCTGGCTGGGGCAGGCTGGAGTTGGCAGCAGTGATCCTGGTGCCCTCGTGCCTGCTCTGCGTGGGCATCCTGATGGGCGTGTGCGTCATGCAAGGCCAGCGCTGTGCCCACTACAGAGGCCGCCAGCAGGACGTGGAGGACCCGCTGGACGAGCAGAGCATCATGTCCCCAGAGAAGTGCCTGAAGGAACTCATCTTCGACATGAGCACCTCCGGATCTGGGTCAGGTGAGGGGCTCTCCTGAGACAGGGTGGGGCGGACACCTTAAAGGCCTCTGGCCTGAGACAGGGTGGGGCGGACACCTTTAAGGCCTCTGGCCTGCAGAGGCTTTGTCATGTGAGCGAGTGGATTAGAAGCTTTTTTTGATGATGGCAACAACACCATTTGATCTGCTAACTGGGCATAATCATTATCTAAGACAGCTATGACGGCCTAAGCTTCTTTCCCCTGATAACTGACCCAGCTAGAGACTATATTGATATAAGCGGGGAAACTACAGTGTTTTACCAAACTATGCTTAACTGACCGAAAGTATTTCTTGGAAGCAGTGTGTTATCTGGTCATTAATCATTTTGGTATACAGTGGTTTAATGTGTTGTTATTATGCCCGGTGGTCAGGTTTGCCGCTGCTGGTTCAGCGGACCATAGCTCGCACCATCGTCCTTCAGGAGAGCATTGGCAAAGGGCGCTTTGGCGAGGTGTGGCGGGGGAAGTGGCGTGGCGAGGATGTGGCCGTCAAAATCTTCTCCTCCAGAGATGAACGCTCCTGGTTCCGTGAGGCCGAGATCTACCAGACCATCATGCTCCGACACGAGAACATCCTGGGCTTCATCGCCGCTGACAACAAAGGTACTGAGTTATTCATGGGGAGTTCAATTACTTTTCTTGCAAAGACTATGTCAAATGTTGATTGCAAGAACAAACTGATTCAAAAACATGTTAAGCTATGGTTATTGGAAAGCTTATTTAATTTAAAAATGAAATTATATTTACAAATGTTTGCTTTTTCTTCATAAAATCCAAACCGTCTCAGGCACTGCTTCATACATTTACTCTTGTGTCTGTGTTGTCACTTCCCTGTGGTCTGGCTGTTGATAAAGAGTCACGCAGGGCATGGTGTCACCTATGCAATGCTTCTGAACAGCGCATCCTGTAGATCACATAAATAGACTCTTTGGTCCATCACACATATAATCTTAGTAACCAATGTATGAATCCTAGCTTGTTTGAAGTCTTAATTTTTCCATGCTAATGAGTGGAGGCATTTCCATAATCGGCATGTACGTGGCATGTTCTAGCTACAGGATTACAGGTGTTGAATCCCTGCTGTGCTTAGTCAGTATGTCAAGTACTATACAGAGCCCCTGAGGTCAACTACTTCCTCTTCAACTTATCTTGGGCACAGCAGCCACATTCAATCTCAGACAACAATTCGATTCAATTCAATTGTATTTCTTTACAGAGTGCCAAAACCACATGGTTCCAGGACATGCAACCTGGCTCCTAGCAGATTTGCATGCAGCGAGGATGCTTTGTGTCGTGCACCTGGCATGGTGGCAGAAAGATCACTATATTCTCTCTCTCTCTCTCTCTCTCTCTCTCTCCTCAGATAACGGCTCGTGGACGCAGCTGTGGCTGGTGTCCGAGTACCACGAGTATGGCTCTCTGTTCGACTACCTGAATAGGTACACGGTGTCGGTGGAGGGGATGATCGTGATGGCTCTGTCCATCGCCAGTGGCCTGGCCCACCTCCACATGGAGATCATTGGCACTCAGGGTGAGAGGCCTGCTCTACACTGCTAGCCCAAACACTCATGTACTGCAAACATTCAGCTTTCAGCTTTTGGGGGATATATTACTTAAAATAAGTAAAAAGAACAGGACAATTTGACCAAGATTTAAAAAAAAGAACCCACATATATCTTAAAACTAGTGTGGCAAGACTAAAAACGAGTACATTTGTCTTGATTCTGACTTTGACAAAGCAGTTTTGTACTTGTCAGTGGTGATAAAACTTGTTTGAAGCGTTAACTTGCTCAGAACCAGTAATACAATCTCAGTAACAAGTTATAATACCTCATTAAGATAATTAAGGACTGAAATGCTGGAAATTCTCTCACGTATCTTTTCAGACAAAAAACAAGCTTATATATCCTTTGATTTACGATATTTCATCTTACTTAGCTTTCAATTTTTGCCGTGTGAGAACGCGTGTAGCCTGGAGGAGAAAGGAGGAGATATTTAGACTGTTGTTTTCACTGTATTTAATTATATCCTGGACCACCGTTGCCTTTTTATATTTACTTGTATACATTTGGCCATTATCGTCATTATCCACTTGGAGTTATATATATATATATATATATATATATATATATATATATATGTGTGTGTATATATATTTTGTCAGTATGCATGCTTAATTCGGTGACCAAGGTGTTTTGTACCATGCTTTACCAGTTGAACTGCAGGCATTGCAGTGATCACAAACTCGTGCAAAACATTTGGAGCAAACTGCAGCTGGAGCTCCCTCATTTTAAAGAGCTTAGTGACTTTTGGTGTGTAGAAATTGCATAACGGGTATATCAACAGCATTCAAAGAATAAGGGGAACATTCAAACAGTCTGCAGTATAAAGTCGACTTTGCCACTTTTCCAGTTTGTCCACGTGCCTGTAAGATTCATTTAATGCTGTTTGTTACTTTCAATGACTTTCTCTGCTCTGCCATTGTCTCATATAAAACACACCATTGTTTCATATATTTAAAAGCAGGTTCAACTTCCTATTAT
The DNA here is from genome assembly GCF_900700415.2 of Clupea harengus. NCBI lineage: Eukaryota > Metazoa > Chordata > Actinopteri > Clupeiformes > Clupeidae > Clupea > Clupea harengus. The sequence goes on along the minus strand of NC_045153.1, from coordinate 24,935,496 downwards.
CCTTAACTATAGGAAAGAAAGTTGTACCATGCTTCAAAGCACATGTTTTTTTTTCTCTCTCTCTCTCTCTCTCTCTGTTCCTCCCTCCCTCTCTCTCTCTCTCTCTCTCCTTCCATCCCTCCCCCCTCTCTCCATTGAGCACCTCCACACCTCACAGGATGACTATAATTAGTTGAGTCAAAAAAGAAGGCAGGCACAGATGCAAGGAGAGATTGACTGTCTATTACTTTTTTATGTGCTGCAGGAAAACCTGCCATTGCTCACAGAGATATCAAGTCCAAAAATATCCTGGTGAAGAAGAATGGCACTGCCGTCATCGCCGACCTGGGCTTGGCCGTGAAACACGACTCCAGCACCAACACTATCGACATCCCGACCAATCACAGGGTGGGCACCAGGAGGTGAGAACTCTTCTTCTTCTTGTCTTACCCGCTTGATTGGCATATGTATAGCCAGGGTCAGTGTCCACATGTGTGCCCATTAATATTGATTTGGCACCCCTGAAAATGACAGCTTGAACAGGTGGAAGGTTATGGAGATAGGTAGATGGGAGGAGGTGGTATAGAAATACGATCGCTTGTTTGACATTAATCGCTGTTTGACGGTGTGCCTTCTAATAAGCTGAGCCCCCCCTCGCTTCGAGCAGCTATTTGCAGCGCGCCATATGCTGCCCTGTGTTAATATGACAATGAGAATGTATGCACACACACTCATCCCTATTGTCTTACTGTCTCCACGGTGACCTGTCTTTGGGTGCAGGTTACCACCAAGAGGGAGAAGAGACAGATGTGTCATTGTTTACCCTCTGTGCCAATCAAAACTATCAAATAAATAATTTTCTTCAATTAAATGAGGACAAAACAGAGATTATTGTGTTTGGCAACAAAGAAGCGAGAATTAGCATTAGCAAACACCTCGACTCTCGGGCTTTATAGTCCGAAATCTTGGCATTCTAATAGAGTGAGATCTCACATTAACCAACCAAATCAAAGCAATCACCAAAACAGCCTTCTATCATCTTCAAAATATAGCCAGAATTAAGGGTTTCATGTCCCAAAAAGACTCAGAGAAGCTCATCAAAAGCATAAATGAGCTTCTCTGGGTGTTTTGGGTGGTCCACAGTAATGGTCTCTAAACTGGTATTTACAAGAAGACTATTAAACAGCTGTTGCTCATTCAAAATGATGCTGCTAGAGTTTTATCCAGGACCAAGAAAACAGAACAAATTACTCCAGGTTACATTGGCTTCAAATTAGTTACAGAGTAGATTTTAAAGTGCTGCTACTAGTCAAATCACTGAATGTTTTTGGCCCAAAATACATCTCTGTTATGTTTTAAAAATATAAACAGAGTAGGGCTCTTAGATTCATGGACTCAGGTCAGTTAGTAGAGCCCAGAGACCAAAACAAACATGGTGAAGCAGCATTTAGCTGTTATTTATTTATTTCTGTCATTTAACTGCCAGACGATCTTAGATGTGCCCCAAATGTAGCAATTTTTAAATCCAGTTTAAAAACATTTCTCTTTTCATGTTCCTATGATTGAGCTCTAAAACTTCCACTCTATTATTACTGCACTTTACTCTTAATTGAATTATATTACTTATCTTTTAATTATGCACCGTGTCCTTTATTAATTATATCTTTGTTCTTTAAATTACTTCTTTATGTACTCTTTATGTACTTTATTTATATTATAATAACATATATATATTATAATAACAACACATACGTCAATGGACTTTATTTCATGACGAACTCCTGATTAACCCATCTCATAGTTTAAAACTAGTGAGCTAACTAACTTGGGTGACGACCGACTACACCAACAACTAAAGCACTGATCAAATCTTGCCAGCTTGTGTACTTATGTCACCAAAAATTCTGCACCTTATAACTTTGCTTTGCCTAAGTTAAATGTAATATTTTTTTTTTATAGTACTGTGTATATATTAGTGCTGTCAGTTTAACGCGTTATTAACGGCGTTAACGCAAACCCATTTTAACGCCGTAAATTTTTTAGTTGTGTTGTGCAAAAGAAGCAAGCTTCACTGTTGTCTGCAAATGTCAACAGGCAGCTGGCTGAAAGCAAAGAAGTAGTAGGCTTACCTTTTATTGGTAACCTAACTGTTATGGTTTATTGTTTCTGAAATAAGAGGCCTGACTGCATGTTCCCAGCAAACTTGAAAAAAAAAAAAATGAAGCCATGGTTTAACTGCACTATAGGCTGAGTCCTTGTTTACCTGAAATGTGCACTTTATAATTTAATTTTGTACTGCCCTGTTTGGCAATGTCGGTTTTCAATAAAATAAAACATTTGCATAAAGCAAGCCAATCCACTTTTCCATGTTGATAAGGGCATTAAAATAAAAATAAAATGATGGAAAAAATAAATAAACGAAGGGACATTTAGAATAAAATGTAGAATTTAGATAAAAATTTGCGATTAATCGCGATTCATTTTGAGTTAACTATGACATAGACTTGCCTTTGTTTGCCCATGCCAACCCCCACCCAACCCCCACCTCTCCTCCACTCTCCTCTTCCCTCCAGCACATCTAATTAGGAGTTAATGAGTTCATCCCTTCCAGGTACATGGCGCCTGAAATACTGGACGACACGATCAATATGAACAGCTTCGAGTCGTTCAAGCGGGCGGATATCTACTCGCTGGGTCTGGTGTTCTGGGAAGTGGCGCGCAGGTGCTCGTTTAGAGGTAGGAGCAGAGGCGACACAACATCACCACAGTGGGGACAATGACACACTACTGACTCCCGCTCTAGTGCACTTAAAAATAAGTGTTGTTATAAATATAGGGAATAGTAATGACATACTACAGTGGATATGAAGAATGTTTGCGATGTTAGTCAGCAATGCCGTGCACACCGCAATCTGGAGCACACATTAAACTTGACTGAAAATGTTTTGTTGACAATGGTGTTGTTAAGGGCCTTTCATTTTGTGTCACCTCAGGAATCCATGAAGATTTTCAGCTGCCTTACTATGATCAGGTGCCTTCGGATCCCTCCATCGAGGACATGAGGAAGGTGGTGTGTGACCAGAGGCTCAGGCCCAACATTCCCAACCAGTGGCAAAGCTGTGAGGTGAGGAGATGAGAGACAATCAGAATCAGAATCAGAATCAGATTATATTTTATTGGCAAAGTATATTTTCACATACAGGAAATTCACTTTGTGTGATTGGTGCATAGGACATAAAACAACAATATATATAAGTAGAAACAAAGTATTAACTGAAAATGTGCAAAAGAGCGAATATTAACAAAATAGCAAAACTTAAAATAAAAGATAAATGTTTTATGATTTATGTTTTTAGATGTTAGGAAAGAGAAGAGACGAAAACAGGGAGAGGGAGAATTATAAGGAGAAGTGGAAGAGAAACAGATGCGGGAGGATGAGAGTTTAGATGAGGCCGACACGAAAAAAGGAAATAAATAAATAAAAGAAAGATAGATAGAAAGAATCGAAAGATCGACAGAAAGAAAGGTGGAAAGAAAGAAAAAGAGAAAATTGGAACGGAAGAATAGTAATTGATGTAACAAAGAAAAAAGAAGTGAAGGAGTACATACGGTTCATGGAGAAAATATGATGGGCGAAATAAAGACAGAGAGGAGAGTGGCAGAGATATTAGTCTCAAGGAGAAGAAAGGGTGAAGTGCCTGCAGATGCACCCAGGTGGAAGTTGGCTGGTGTTGTATGCACCAAGCGGGGAATCTCGAGTAGCTAAAAGCTTTAAAGGTGCACTTGGATTTGCCAAATGCTTTTCAGTGCAGGGAAGGGGATATTTCATGATATTTTCGAGTGTTTGTGTGTGTTTGTGCCAAATATGTGTGTGTTTCAGTGTTTGTGTGTGTGTGTGTGTGTGTGTGTGTGTGTTAGCAATGGAGAGAGAGAGAGAGAGAAAATAAATAGAAAGCCTCTTGCAAATCAACGTGAATTTTGATGAATCTCCTTGAACTTGGCAGGCGTTGCGGGTGATTGGTAAAATCATTCGAGAGTGCTGGTATGCCAACGCCGCGGCGCGACTCACCGCACTGCGGGTCAAAAAGACCATCTCTCAGGTGACGGTGACCAAGGATGTCAAAGACTAAGCAGCCCCTGGGTAGAACAACGAAGTTGGTCCGATCCAGCCTGAATCCTCAAAGTCACTGCAAGGTGATCCCCCCCCCCCCCCCACCTCCCTCACTCCCACACAGACTTCAAAATATGCCAAAGAACCCCAGTGTCTAGCAGCAAGGATCCTCATCCTACTGCAATATATCCACAACTGAATGTGAATCGACAAAAATGTTTATTTTAAAAACTGTGACTCACCGGAAGTGAAAAGGATTCGGATGTGTACATACTTTGCTACCTCAAATGTTTTATTTTTGTTTTCTATATAAAGTGCCAAATGCTATGAGTTGCACACGTATTCTGCTTCATGTGCCATAAATGTTATGCTTGTTGTTCATGCATACTGAATGTAAATGTTACTGAGTAACACTCTTGGCTCGGTTGTGGAGGAGGACTCAATGTAGTCTGCCCAATGAGATGGGCAGCCACTTGGTTACTACTGACCAAAGTCGCCACTGGAAAAAATTATGTATTTTTCTTTTCTCTTGCTGTAAAGAGTGACAAATGCACACTCCTAGATTTACCCAAGGGACCAATTATCTCTATAGCTGTGTTTGTCATCATAGTGGCTATCATCGAAATCCCTTCTGGTATGTCTCTGATGCTCTTTTTTATGCCCTCAACAAGCCAAATAGAAAGAAGAATGTATGCAAATCTCAAAAGTAAAAATAACAAGAGCTGCCCATTAACACTCTTTCAGTGTTGCTGAAGACTTTATTCCCAGTCGTAAAGACACAGCAGGCGTCAGACGTCACTGAACTTTGGTCTCTCTGACAAACGTTTTATCAGCCTACTATGTTGACAGGGAGACCAGGGAAACATATCAGATAAAGAGATACCCATAGAGTACAGTTGAGTGCACAATATCAGCTGTATGTTGAAGAGCGAGAGAGAGAGAGAAATATGCCCAATGCCTTCAGTACAAAGGCTGTGTCCAGTGGAGCCTTACCTCTTCAACCTTGGTAAAAAGATAAATATATATGAATATGTCTTTATTGTTCTTTATACCTAAAGTCTGTAGCCCTCAAAGGTTTTAATGGTTGCACTTTTGTGGTGCTGTATGACACTACACAATGTTAATACATTTAAATTCAGTAAATTATTTGCTTTACTGGATATTTTTATTTACAAATATAATATGACCAAACCAGAGTGGTTTACAAGGTCTTTACAAGCAAATCACTATAACTGAAGGACTTATGACTGCACTTTGTTGACAGATATAATCTTGTTGTTGGCTGTTCATACTATCTGCTAGGAAGTATATGTCCCGTGTTAAAGCAGTGTTTTGTGTAAACAGTGGTGGCTTAATTGTGACTGTCATGAACAATAACGCCATTGTCACACCACGCTTCATGGTCCAGCTGTAACACACTTATGAAAGAGGAACAAGAACCAAATCTGGTTTGTATCTGCCTGTCTGGGTGCGAGCAGGTGAGCACTGAATTGGGGAGCAGGCCATCGAGTTCATGTCTGCGGCTACTGGGTTCCTTTCTGTGCTGCTGCTTGCATGAGTGAAACTTGCTATCTCTGTTACCACAGGAGTCTGTTTTTAAAGAGACAAAAAAGCACTCCTTAGGCTTTCATGTGTACTCAATGTTCTTTTTATATTTTGTGTGTGTGTATATATATATATATATTATTGACCCTAAATGCTTTTTAACAGCATCTAATGTTGCTTATGTGGCTTAAAAAAAATTAAAAGAAAATGGCTGAAAAGAAAAAGTTAAAAACTATAATTGTTACACTGTCTGACAATGACACTAACTTGTTCTGCATGGATACACTATTGGCTCCTAGAGTTAAGTTAAGTGGCCCATCATCTGATGCTTGCCTTTGGCTGGCTTCATCCAGCGCGTACGTGCATGCCAATGCCAGAGTGAGCATGTGTTCCGGTCTGCCCCTGCCTCCACACAGTACTGGAGTCAAATGTGAAACACAAGGCAGAGCATGACTTTCTGGGGACAATAAATCAGTGGAGGGGGCAAATATGGTGTACATGGCAGAACATGGTGTACTCAGTCCACAGTGGCCATGAGTGGCCTTACATGTGGCCATACCTGCATGCTTCTGACAGCACACTGAACAACCCATGTGAAATATTATCAGCAACGTTCACACATTAGTAACACAACAAATCACGGTAGAGGCAAATACATATGATTGCCCTCAGTTTTGCTCATAGTGTTTGTTGTATGTTACAATGTTTCTCCTTGAAGACCCATTCCAAACAGGAGATTGGTTCATTTCTGACAGGGTATACAGTGTTGTTGTTCCTTGCTGAAGCACACCACAAAGAATGCTTTGGGGAATTTTGCTTTTTTGTTTTTGTTTTGTGTTTTTAATTTAATTTGATTTTGTTTTGCTGAAGGCATGTAAACTGGGTACTCCATACTCCACTCTATGCTTTGAGTTCTGAACTTGGTGTCTTATTTTGAATTAGCAGTATACTTTATCTCTAACGTCATGTTCTATTTATTGTATTCAGATGTGTGTAAACTGTGAATAAAGTATTTTTGGTTAACATGTGATGTTGGTATTATTTAGATGGATGAGTATTTCACCTACACCCTTAACAAGATGAATAATTAAGAAGACTTTCCTTCAGCTCGTGGTTTGAAATGTAACCACCTTCCACTATCTATTTTATCTTAATATTTTACATTTAATATTTAAGACATGTATTGATACTAAATACTTAGATAGCTGTCACTATAATGGTAAAACGTGGTAATTATGTTTCTCAAAATGTCTCAGAGGAAGAGTCACAAAGGCATCATGGTCTAAACTGAAACCCATTCGATGTCCTTTCTGTCACACTAAAACATCCGTTGCACTGAGTCACCGTTAACATTAACCTGATCTAAACGTGCAAACTTGACAGTTATAGCGGATTTGACCGTTAAACAAATGCAGCTCCATCTGGAAATTCTGAGCCTGAGCATTACAGATATGACTCAGCGTGTGAAAGTGGTTTAAATGTGTGTGTGTGTGCGTGTGACAATGTTCTCAAAGTAGGGCCACGGGCAGTTTGTCTATAGGTTTCATGTTTACCCGAAAAATGTCTTTTCTCGAAAAGAAAAAAACAAAACTGGTGCGTTAACACTTAACTTAACCCTAGTCGTCTGGCTTCAGTTACTTGACTCAGATCTGATAAAAGCAAGTGTGATGTCACAATAATTTGATTATCTGTCACAATGTAGACTTTAAACATTACTTGATTTGCTTAAGTTGGTACTTATGCACATATTTGATTTGGTTTATTTCTGTGTGCTGTGTTATGATTTGCGTGGACTTGCGTCTAATCGTTACGATACGTGAACGGACAGGCTAATTATAATGAGAGGTGGGCAGGCTTGTGATTTTTGTTGTTTTTAACAAAAAGGAGCAATGGGCTGAGAGAGAAGCACACCAGGAGAGGGGCACGCAGCGGGTGACTGTAGCAGCTGCGTAAACAACCTTGCTGTTGGATATTCCAAACCATGCACTCAATCTCTGGTTTGGTCCGCGCCCAGCATAGTGTAACATGCCACTGTTGGGCTGGCGACGTTGTGAGTCTTTTTACTGGTGTATTCCCCTTGCTGCCAGAGTTTTCACTCTCTTCCTGCTGCCATTGCTCAAGGAGGCAGCGTGTACAGCCAGCGGGGGAGGAAGTACTGCAGGACGGTATCGTATTGGGCTCGTTGCTTGCGGACGTCTCGCTTGGGTGGCTGTGCAACCTAACCGTCGTAGAAAGCTAGGCCAAGCAGAGATCTGACTGTTCAAACTGTCTGGGTGCAACAGAGGTTGCTGGCACTGCTGCTGCAGCCTATTGCTTACTGGGGGATCTTGCGCTGCTGGTGGCGGATTGCGGTATCGCCTGTTTTGCTTTATCTGGCTTGTGTATTTTTAAGGAAAGCTATATGTTGTCTGCGTGTATGAGTATGTTATCTGAGTTTAATAAATGTGCAAAGATTGCGAACTCAAGGCCTTCTGACTGGTTCTACTGCCCGCTGCCTAAACGCAGTGTCTTCAACTTTGTGTGGCTTTTACTACACCCACATCTTATGTGACACATTTAACTGCAAATCCAACAGAAACACACTGATACATTTATTTGGCCTATGTGTATGGCAATGTGACTCATTCCTATATTGTACTAAGCATCGCTGATTCAGTGTTAACTGCCGTTCAACAGCAGAAACCATTTCTGAATGAGATGACCTGAACCCTGGCCCTGTCTCAAGGTAAATGTCAGTGAACTCTCATCTGACAGAATTCACTCACACTTTTCCCCTGCAATGACTTAAACACTTCTGTAATACCATATTTGTTGTGTGTGATAGTGCACCCAGTGCCTCTTGAAAGGCCCCACAGTAGACAGAAAAAGATCAGTGTCTCCATCCAGCTTAGACTCATCTGAACCCTTTCCTCCTTAAAACGCAGGGAGTTCTGATGCCCAGACAGTGCAGTGTGGTAGGCTGGACACAAGGCAATGCCAGAGGTCGGAGAGGGGCAGTGGGACAGAGGACATCTGAGTTGGGCAATCTACTGTCTCTCCATCTACTGCAGAGGTTGAGCCAAGAGCAGTGGAAAGAAATCTGAATAGATGATATTTGACATTTCCTCCTTCCTCGCTTGAGCAATGGAACAGAAAGAAGCTGCATGTCAGTAAAGGGGTGACATCGGAGTGTGCTGGAGTTCACTGATGGATTTGAAACCCTGCAAGAAATCATTCCCTGTCCTTTTATCCCATTTGTCCTTGCTTGAAATTTAAACAAAAATACTGTCACGCCCCCCCGCCCCCTCCCACACACACACACACACACACACTCTCTGAGCTGTTTTCTTTGTGACTGCTGACCTGTGTGTGATGCGCCTTTTCTCAGCAAAAGACTGTGTGATGCCGGGGCTCCAGCGACCCGTGTGCTGTGTTTGTGGAGCAGGTCTCTGGCCTCAAGCTACGGCTCAAGCCTGCCTTTATCTGCACCGCAGGCTGCATAACTTCCCTCCCTGCCCTGCTCGGTGCGCATGCATGCGGTGGTGGTGGCAGCCTCGGTGGAAGGCAGCCGAGACAGGACATGTCAAAAGCCCCACTCGTTCAGCGGCACGCAAGAGGGGACAGAGAGGAAACAGGTGACGGTGGAGAGGCCAGCCACAGGTCCTTCTGCGTCTCTGTCTTCAGACAAACCATGAAGCAACTCGCCTCAGAGTGGGAAGCTGGGGCCCCAAAGCATGTTTAACTTTTAACTGAACAGATTCCCTCACCGCTGATATGTTTAGTAATGAGCACATAGTGACTGAGGTGGACAGATAGATGTGTAAAACAGAGAGAGAGAGAATGAGAGGAAGAGAGAGGGAGAAAAAAAAGGATGTATGTGAGGTTTTGATCGACATACACAGGTCCACTGTGATCACGTGGGGAGGATTTCCGTCCCTTGACACACGCGCCCTACACGAACACACACACACTCACTCTCTCACTCATTCTGCCGCTCAGGTCTCATATGCATGCAAACGCAGCTGCTGATAGTTATGCAGCTGTGAGACGCGGTCCCGACCATGACTTCCACCATGAGCTTCAGGGGGCTGGTGCGCCAGGACAGCCAGGACAGTAACTCCCGCACGGGCAGCCTCAAGAAGAAGCTCTGGCACAGACACTCCATCAGCAAGGGCAGCCTGAAGTCCCGCAATGGAGAGAACTCAGCCGTGACAGCAGGACGCAGACAGGTACCGAAACACACTTTTACCATAGTCCTGACCTGTTTCCTCTCTGAGTTTTCAAAAAATCTGCGTGAAGTATGAATATGTGATGATAAACAAACTACGCTCTCATCTTGTTCTAGTGGAATGTGTTTGAACATAGCTGGTGATATGGGGGGGTTATGTTAAGCAGTTTCTTATCTGCTTGCAGTAAACCATAGCTTAAAGCACAGAGGCTGCAAGGAGAAACTAGAGGAGATTTGATGTGTTTAATCTGTGCTCTTATGTAATGGATGATTTATGCTGCTTTACCACATCCACTGATCCTCTGCACAAGCTATAGGTTGCCTTTCATTTCATGCATTTTACTTCCTTTTGCCTTCTGTGTTGACACACATTCGTACTCATCTGTTGAAAAAGTAACATGTGATAGTCTTTTCCTGTTCACTTGTTTACATACTGAAAGTCTTCTTCAATAGTCTTGTTAAGATGTCCTATCATTATGTGATTTTCAAAAGCTTCAAATAATCTTGCTTAACTAGGTCATTGAGTGAACAGTGAGGCTCAAATTTGTTATTCTCCTCTCCGCAGTTTAACCGAACTCGCTCAAACTCTCTGGTGGACTACTCTGACCCTCTGAGGTAGACACAAAGACTGTTTTGCCTTTTTATGTCTGCTGCAACAAATGTATTCAATGGTTACTGTTAAGATGAATAAGCAAAGTCACGTTGCTGAACTGTGTCTCACTCTCACTCAACTCACAGGACCACATTGGTGCTGGAGAAGCAAGACAATGAGGCGTATGGTTTTGAAGTTCAGGTAGGAGTTCACACTCTTATGCTTTTGCTCTCACAGTAGGAGCTGTGCACATTTAAAACTTGCAACAAGTGTAAAGTGTTGAACCGCACAGTAGCAATCAACATCCATTTGAGATGCCATGTGAATTGGTATGCATACATCTATTCTGTGCCACCATAGGTGTGTTTTCTACAATAGACTTCTAACTCTCACACAATTTGCAATCATGCACAATGCCTATCCTATCCTCCTTTTCTCTTGACCCTAATGTTTTAAAATTGTAAAGCAAACTGAGAGGTTTGTCTGTCCCTGTATCTACAGACGTGTGGCATGCAGCTGAAGAACAGCACCGTGATGGAGATGTGCACGTTCGTGTGCACGGTGCAGCCGGGCAGCGCCGCTGAGAGCGCAGGCCTTACCGCTGGTGAGCCACCCAGTCGCCCACTTCCTCTCCACCCACCTGACCTCCATACTGCGTTCCCACACGCTTCACCTCTGCTTCTCTAAATACGCATGTTTGTGTTTTGTTTTATGGCCCCTTCCTCTCTCTCTCCCCCCCCCCCCCCCCTCCCACTGTGTTCTATTTTCCACTCTGTTTATGCTATCTTCCTCTTTCAGGCGACGTCATCGTCACTATCAATGGCATCAGTATCGAGGGTTCCTCGCACCAGGATATAATCAGCCTGATCCGGGAGTCCACCAATGTGCTAAAGTGAGCAACAGATCTTGGGGTGGTTATGCTTGGGTGGGGTGGAGAGGGAAGTTGCACAGTAACAGTCAGTCATTTAAAGGCCAAACAAACAAAGGTGAAACACACAGCAATCAACCACCTTTGAAAGAAAGTGTACCTGGTTTCCCATAAAAAACACAAGAATGAGGAACTTGGTCAGAATAGAGAAACGTTAACTGAAGAAGTGTGTTTGTCACCTCTACACCTGCATACACACAACACTGTGTCATGCAGAAGCTCCTCTGTGTGAAGAGTTGTCAGTTAAGTGACTGTTCTGGTGATCTCCCCCCTCAGAATGGAGACTGTCAGTGGGACCCTGGTGAAGAGGATTGAGCTCGAGAAGAAGCTCGGCTTACTCAAGGTAGGATTGGCTATACCAAGTGTATATACCATGCTGTACCAAGTGAGCATACCTACATGCACTGATTTTGTGGAGGATAAGTTGAAGAGGGAACAGAAATGCTCTTTCAGAAAGGTTCTGCAGTGCATTTTGCAACTCAGTGAATTCAGAAAACTGTGCAAGTGGCTTGCTTTCATAAATTCTTTCGTCAGTAACAGATACTTTCCAGTTACCAAAAAGCACTTTATTTTTGGCTAATGAGCTAACGTGAGAGTTTTTTTTGCCCCAAACAGCAAAACCTGCGTACGAGATGGGCGGAGTTGCAAACCCTAATTCAACAGGAAAGGCATCTTACTAGAGGTGAGAAAAACACGACAGCTGAAAAACCACCTATTTCCTCCTTACAAGCACGAACTCAGGCACTCCATTAAGAGACTCCATCTGATATGAAAGCAGCGTATATGTGTAAAAGTGAGTGGCACTGGGGAAACTCCACATGTGACTTACCATCAAAAACACAAAGCACACTTCACTACAAGACCGGATCAATAAGAACAGCTTTGACACTGAAGAAACAACAACAGTACTGAACTGTATTGAGTTTATTTTATTCACCACACCTTGTTCTGTGTGTGTGTTTGTTTTTAAAGAGAACTTGTGCGTATGTCAGACCTAAAACAGGGTGGAGACCACACTTGAGTTCCGTTTAGCCCTCTCAGTGGTTTTGACACCCACATATACACAAGTTCTCTTTAAAGTTAAAAAGAAGAAGCGCTGAGCAGACAGTATATGTGTCCACTATGTTATAAGTGAAGAACTGTGCTACTCTGCTCTGCTCTACAGGTAACCTGATGGACAGCAGCGCCATGCCATCCCTGGAGTCCCTCATGTCCCTGGCGTCCCCCACGAGCCAGCGAGGCCTACGCTTCTCCAGTGACAGCAGCTTCCGCAGCCTGCTCATGTCGGAGAGTGAGGACGGTGTCTTCCCCTCGCCCATCTTAGATGACTGCCCCAGCCCCTTCAGCCCACTGAGCCCCGGTGACCAGCCGGCCTTCTTCGGCGGAGGCCCTGGCACCAGCTTCGCCGCCACTGACCGTGGCCCCTCTCGGCCGACCCTCACCCGCACACAGAGCATCGGTGACGGCTACAGAAGCAGCATCAGCAGCAGTGACTCGTCCTCCCCGACCTGGGACGCCAACCGGGCGTCATCCCTGTTCGGTACCCTGCCCAGAAAGTCGCGCAAGGGCAGCATCCGCCAGCAGATCTTCAGGTTCATGCCCGGCATCAACCACTCAGTGGAGGAGGAGGAGGGCAGCTGAGCAGAGCTGAGAGGCTTCGGTCCGGGACTGAACACTAACTTCTCAGTGATGTGATACTGTGATATGAAAGCATTGCCACAGCAGCATCTGACCTCGGTCAGAAAGAGCTGCTGCTCTTGGGCTTTAAGGACCGAGCCCCAACCTTCCCCGCAGCATTTAGTCACTGAAGTCAACTGAGTACATAAACAATGGGGCCCCACTCACTGTGTCTGAACCAATTTAAATGCATCTGTTTGAATTTCTTCAATGAAGGAACACAAGAGAGAAATCAAAACAGTCTTTGACAGGTGCAGGTGAAAAGATGCAGGGCTAGTCAGGCAGTCTGTCAGAGAGACGATTCACAGCAACTCTGCATGCAGTGGAAATTCCTTTTTGTGTGTATATACAGTGTTGCACTGAATTCACTCCACTTCTATAAACTCAAACCTGGACCTAAAGAGGATGAGGTTAGCATTAGTATGGATGGTCTGCAGCATTACTGGCGGGACAATGCATTAAAGACTGTAGTATCTGTTTGTTTTTCCAGAGTTAACCACAACTACAACACAACAGCTTTATTATTTTCTCTCTAATCTTAGTTCTAAAGATGTAGCCATGCAACTGATAGACAACCCTTAAAGCCCGTGGAGCCCTTACACTCTGGTTTTAATGCCCTATATTAATGAATTACTGTAAATTGGAAGAACAGATAACCGAGTTTCTGAATTTCCTTTGAAATGCATTGTCGAATCAGATATGTCATATCCAGGACACAGTCTGGCAGAAAAACTGTAGAAGTTAAAACCACACGGCTCGTGTGAAGCTGAAAAACAGGATGTGGTCTGTCATAGAGCTACCCTCCAGACAATTTTTTTCGCTTAGCTTCTCCCTGGTACGTGATATAAGTCATACTCTCACCTTGCTCTATATACAGCCTTGTTCAGCACCAAAGGGACCCATTCACTGCCTATAGGTTCACAGTTCATAGTCATATCAGTAACAGGGTGTAAGTGGAGTGTAAGTGTAAGTGGATTTGTGTGCGTGCTGACTCTTACCTTGTGGTATAATCTATGTCTATCCCTTTCCAAGCTGAATCTTTGTGAATGTCTGTTGATATGGCTGTTGGCCTACTGTTTTGCCTCAGAGATTTTTCCTCTTGATGTGTTATTACTTTCATAGGTTTCTCCACTAGAGGGAGTAACAGTGGAATTAGCAGATACATCTACTTGGTTTCACTCAGTAATCAATGGGGGAAAAGGGTATGGGAAGGGGGGTGCTGAGGGTTCCTGATCCCCTTCCACAAAACAAGTTCCTGAACCTATACTGTGTCCTGGAATGTTACCTGCAACAGATATTGTTTTACTGAACAAAGAATACCACAATGAAAAGTAGTAGATGTGTACTTTTGAGACGTGTAAATGTAGTTTTGCAATAGAATGGATACATTAATTCAGATATTCTCAGACCAGTAGGTCAGAACTGTGAAGGGCGTGAGTTGTTTTTCCCAGCAGCCTAAATGACTTTACACCCAAAGTGAGAAAAACTTTGTTCTCAGGCTCTGGGTATCACACCTCTCTCCGGTGCGAAGTAAAAAAGTGTGTGTGTAGAATGAGTGTAAAACCATTAAGCATTTTGTTTGTATTTGCATAGGCCCTGAAATGTCACTGACACACTTCATTTCTTGTGAGTTTAAAATAAATGTGTATTCTACGTTTCTAAATAAACTTGACATTTTCAAGAAAAACATGCCGTTTCCTGTATTTCTAGCAGTCTTGATAGGATCTAATACATGGACAAGAAACAAGAAAAGCAAAGGAGGGCCTTTGTGAGAAAAGTCCATGGTTATCACTCGCATCACAGCGCATCAGACTGCACTTACCTGAAATGAAACATTTCAAACAGACTCAGAACATTCTACCTTACTGGTATTTATAATGTCACTAAAATGCAATCTTATGGGTTCTGTTTAACATTATGAGAAATATATGCACATAAACTCAAAATATGCCTTAAAGCAACACTGTGTAACAATTTGCTGCTTTTGAGGTATGTTTTTACAAGTAACTATTTTTGCCATCATCTTCATATTCGTTTTGATGGTATATGGTTATGTGAGACAGATAAACACACCTGTAGTTCTCACTGGTCATCAGGCTATGAACTGTGTAGTCTGTGGTCCAGGACGGAACAGCCCCCAAAAATGTAACAAAATCCTTCACAGCATGACATTAGCAACTATGTCACCAAAATACATCAGTTAGCATGTTAGCAAGCTTTTAGTAGTGCTAACTGGGCTGTTGGTGGTGTTTTTTGGTAGTAGATGAAAACTCCATAATGCTGCTTTAAAAGACATAATTTAGTAGGTAACGGCAGTCCATACATGAAGGATTTACATGCTTTGTCTTGTGTTGCACTTGCTTGATGTGTGACTGTGTTAGGAAAGTTGTTGACTCGCTAGTTTGTCATAAACAAAACACGCTTGGACATTGATGCTAGTAATAAGTGCTCTCGCGTCGGCTTCTTTGTAATGTTATTGTGATAGCTATGTTGGATAGCTTGCCAACAACTTCCCTATGATAGTCAAACATCAAGCAAGTGCAACACAAGACAAAGCAAGACAGCAAATAAGTTACTGAATAGTCCAGCAGAAAGTAGCCCGCTACCTGGCGGCCCCAGAAACTCCATAGTGTTACTTAAAAGTGAGAGTGTGATTTCACCATATGTTAAGCATAATGTGTCAACCATTTTTTCTCAGTGCAAATAGGAGTTGAATAATTGTTGTAGGTTTAGAAATGGTTCTATATAATAGCAAAGTTTAAACCATACCATCCATAATCAACAGTCTGCCATAAAAACTCACAAGACTCCAGTCAATTAAAGATCTTTTAGTTGCTCTGTTCAAAGGTTCCATTTTATCCATAATCGGACATTCATGGTTCCATGCCAGATTCGGTGAAAATGAAAGGCACGAGGTAAATGAAATTCTCCTGCATAGGCCTTTTATGTAACAAAATGAATTAATTACAAAACTATTGACTCTAAAACTACAACACTCAGCCTGAAATCCTTAAACGTGGAACATGTGACTTCATGCAATGGCCCCTATGGACGTATGGTGCAGAGTTCACCATGGGCGGGTGTGCTACCTCTGCTTTACACCAATTTGACATGTAAACCTACAGGAGAATGTTAATCCAGGGTAAAAATATTTCCAGAAGAAGGTGGTCACTCAAGAAGGATTAAGCAACGGGACAATCGGCCCATTGGTTGTAGTGGAACAGACAAAAGGCCATTTATTGGCACAGCACAAAACCCCTGTTCTCCACTGGCCGGGGCTTGCTTATAGAATGCCATTGCAGGGAAGCACAAAAGCACTGCTTGCTTACAACTTTCCGTCATTAACATGCAACATGGCTCATCTCCTTACTCTTCTGCAGTAGAAGTGTTACAAAGGCATGAATGTTGACTGTGTCACCGGAATGGATGCTTCCACCAGCTGAGGATGACCAGAGCTGGACAGTGAATCAATCTACTTAAGAGGGTCTGAGAGGAATGAAATGAGTGAGACATCACTGGGCAGTAAGTGATTATTTGCTGCTGTTGTTGTTGTTGTTGTTGTTGTTGTTGTTATTGTTGTAAGGGCAACAAACAAGTCAAGCCACTTGGAAAAAAAGGGCGTCAAAGTGCGGCAAAAGTGATCGAACATGGCAGAGGTTGTGGCTCCTTCACTGGACCTTGAGAACGGCATGACAGCCCAAGTGGTGATTGTTGGTGGAATAACACTCAAGACCATCCAAACCCTGGGGGAGGCTAAGGACCACGGCGCTGCGGATGACGACGATGACTCAGTGTTTTACGACGCGGACGAGTTGCTACAGGAAAACAGAAGCAGTCTTGACCCAGTTGCCGCTTCCTGCAAAGAACTGACTCAGGCAGCAGCAGGTGGTGAGGATAGGGAGACATGTCTGCCTCACTGGGATGCTGACGGGTCAGAGCCACCAGTGCCGGCTGGAAGTGATGAGTTGCCAATACCCAATAGATGTTCTGACACAGAACTGTCAGCACATCCTCTCTGTCAGGAACAGGAAGAGGCAAATAGAACTCCATCTGATGAGAGAGAGAGTGAGTCATTAGGTTCTGAAAGTGCAGACTCAACTCAGCTTCTTGGCGATGAAACTGAGATGCTGGATCAGCCACAGAGTGGTGAACCTGTGTGCTCAGGAAATGAAGTAGCAGGTGAATCCCTCAGCTTTATAACTGCAGAGTCAACTCAACCTGTGTGTACAGAGAGCGGGAAACTGTCTGAGACTCAGGGCCATGATGATGAATCTAGGTGTCCTGAAACGGAGGAATCAGCTGAATCTTTAAGTATGGAGACAGCTATGTGTACTCAATCTTTGGTGGCTGAGAGTGAAGAATTGCCACAGCCTGAATGTAGAGATACAAATGCTGAGTCATCTTTGATAGAAGAGTCTAGTCAGTCTACATGCATTGAAAGTGGTGAATCAATTGAGTGTGCCTGTGGCACTGAAGAATCAGAACCAAAACTGAATCCAAAAGACGATACACCAGTCCTGTCTGTGTGTACTGAAAGTGGAGAAACAATCCAACCTTTGTGTGGCCACAAACAATCAGAACCACCTTTGTGTCAGGAAAGTGAGGAACTTGTTCCATCTTTGTGCTCAGAGAGTGGACAATCAACTCACTCAGGATCAATTAGTGACGGCGAAGGACTGGAACCGTCTCAGACCCAAGAAGGACAGCCTCTGTGCGAGGAATCGGCTCAGCCAGACACTCCTGCCAGCGTCCCAGAGGCAGCCAGCTGCCCGAGCCGCTCCCAGCCCATGACTGACAGCAGCGCCACGGTGCCCATCGCCGCCAGCAAGGACACCTGCTCCGCCAGCCTGACCAACCAGTGGGAGTTGGAGGAGACAGCGCCTGACGGTACCGCTCATCCCGCCGAGCTCCCGAGCGAGCACAACATGACAACCGAGGGAGAACACTCCGGAAGCCCTGAGCAGCTCACGTCGACCGAACCCCAGAGACTGATGTCTAAGGAGACGCAGACGGAGGTTCTGGGTGAGGCTTCTGCCACGTCTCAGACACAGCCTGATCAAGAGAAGACAGCTGTGGAAGGTAAGGCCTGCATTGTAAAAAGATAAAAAAATAAAAAAGATTAACTCAAGCCTAGTGTGTGCATTTCCCAGAAAATAGAATACATAGTGATTTGACAGAGAGTATATTTGTTCTGTTCATGTAGATAAAGCACAATTCCTCATATTCTACCTTTAATATCACTGATAAAAGCTGAAGCTTTAAGGTTTATAACTATTATGTATATAGACATGGCTTTATACTTTTTGCTAGTAGAACTTGAAACATCACTTTTAGAAAATACTTGGTTTGTGGTATAAACCCATGGACTTACATCTAATGCCAGCCGAGAGAATAATCAGATTACTGCGCTTAAACAAAGGTCTGGCCTGAAGACTTGTCTGACTGTGCCAATAAGTATTGTGTAGTACTTTCCACCTTGTAAGCCAAAGATGTCACTGTGTTAGTCAACAGTGCAGCTCACTGTGATCAAACATGCTGTACAGCTGCACAGGAGGAGCAGGCGGAGGGGACGACCCGTGGCGACGAGGCAGCAGACGCGGCGCCCGTACTCGGTGCCACGGGCGAGAGCCACAGGCCGAACGGAGGTCTGGAGAGTCCAGGCGATCGGACTTCAGGTGATGACCTCACCGGCGACAGCCAGGATGAAGTGGCAGATAACGAGGCACGGCAGAGCGACACCTCCGGCTCTGGCTCGTCTCCTTCGGGAGCCACACCCTCCACGACCCGCCGCAAGAAACCTCGGCAGAGCCACAGCTTCACCAAGTCCAAGTTCAGCACCGTCTCCTACCGCAAGATCCGCAGAGGCAACACCCGGCAGAGGATTGATGAGTTTGAGGCCATGAACATGTAGACTACATTCAAAGAGTATGCACTCACATATCCATATATGGTTAAAACCCTGGCAATTGGGTACCCACCACCATGACTAACTAGTAATGATTATTCAGTCATCTGGGAATAAGACCAATATAAATATGTGCCTTTTGCATGGTGACAGAAGCTTGTCTGGACAGAGATTTATATCTGAATATCAATCAGCGGATAAGATTTAAGTATGTTACACAGTCGACACGATATCCTGAACTGCAATACGTTATATAAGGTAGGATAGTGGTATACATAAGACCAAAATGGTTATGTAAATGCTATAAAGAAAACTAAGGCGTGTCATCCTACTTGTGAGCATTAACATGATGATTACAAATGGTAGTGGATATTATTTCGCTGTGTATGTGGTTTTTTGTATACCATGTTGGATACCATTTACCAGTGCATTTTCAATATCTATGTTTAGGCTGACTAGAGCAAAATTGGCAGTTGAGACAATTCATTCAGTTTTAGCATCTCAACTTGCAAGTAAAAGCTTCCAAAGAACAGGCCCAAATACTAATCTAATTTATTAGTAATTCAATATTAACAAATGAGAAGGCCCAAATGGCAATTTAAATCTTCACTTCAAAAATGTGTAATTATGTCAATAACTGGATGGTTTGTGGAAGAAACAATATTCTTTGAACACACAGAATCCTTCATGAAAACTATAGTGACAATAGCTCCCTCTAGTGTCTATTTTGGTTACTAAGCCCTGTGCAAATATTACCACTGGGGGAATGTGACTGAATGTTAAATGTTTAAACTTAAATGGTTAAATCAGAAAGGTCATTTTTAATCTAAAAATAATATAACTGCCATTATATAGTGTTGTAACATCATCCATCATCACAGTTTTACACATATCTTTAAGCCGTGCATTACACTACTCTAACAATGTCTCAGAGGAACATCAGAGTGCGTACTGAAGTACTGACAGCATAAACAAACCAAGAAGAATCACAAGGCACTATGGTTTAATAGAGCCAGTCTCCTGAACACATACACACCCACATTGTAAACATTTGTATTCCAGAGAGGGAGGCTCCAGTACAATATCCCAAAACTGTACTGATCTGAAAACAGAGGACCGTTTGCCCAGAATGAAAAAAATATATTGCTTTGGAAGTTGTACAACTTGGAGTTTTCAGGTTACTACACTTTAAAGAAAAAAATATTCTTGAAGAAAAATCACTACCACAGACCTGTGAATAATTTGTGAAAATCCACCAAAACAAGTGAACCCAAAAATAATCAATAAAGAAACATAAGCAGTCACTCAAATCACTCTGCTTTGGATAGCTACTCATTGTAGGGAGGAGGGTAAGAAGCAGAAGCCCACACGCACACTGCACAGTCCCAAAATTACCCTCACCATGTCATTACACCAGCAGCATGCATATTTGACTGACATTTAAGAGCTGTCTTTTGTAAGACTAAGGAAAATGCTCAATAGGAAAGAAAAATGGATGTCTCTGTGTTTTGGCAGCAGAAATCCACCAGTGTATTTCGTTTTTAAGTCACTGCGCATAGTTGTGTGTGAACTGCCACTTCTGCAGCTCACTGCCAGAGAAACAGTCCTTCACATAGATCCCGTCACCTTTGGACCCGGCCTCCAAACACATGCGGCGGGGATGGCTCTCCACGATAATGTGTTCTGCCTACAGAGAGAGGAACCGTGTTAGTCTGTCTGTGCAACCTCTGTGGGCTCTCTGAATCGGATTCCACAGCACCCTTATGTCTAGCAAGACAATACTGCAATGTTCAATACGGCTTTCCAAATAAACTGTGGAGTCCAGAGCTGCAAATAAACAGTCACTGGGATTTTAGTTCTTTTTTTATCCAGCGTGTGATATGACACACAAAATAAGACATTTTTATTATGAAAACATCCCTCGTAAGAAATAACGTTTTTAGAGAGTCTGGGTGGGAAACATGTGGGGAAAATAAAACAAAAATCACTGGGGAAGCAGTTATCAAGAGAACATACCAGAAGTTTATTGGAGTTGACCATCCAGCGCTGGTGGGTTTTGGTGTGGTCACACGGCTCTACGGTGACACGGTTTCCCAGGCCCTGTGGCACCACACAGAGGGCCTGCTGTCGGATCAACCTCAACCAGGTGTAGTTAAAGTGCTGGTTCTGAACAGAGGAGAGAAAACGCTCATTGAATCACAGCCACAAGCACACAATTGTATTGATACTTCTATTTTAGTTGTCCCAATGTTAAGGATCAGAAAGTAGAATTGGCTTGTGTTATTAAATGAAATCCTGAACTCTCCATTACCTGGTTGCTAAGATCACAGGTTGCAAAAAGGAGGGTTCTATTCTGTAAGGCCAGACATTTTCTAGTTCCAAGATTAAAAACCTGAGGGAAGAAATGGTGATCATAGTTAGCAACGACTCAACAGGGAGATCAACAACTGTTAAGGGAAGTCTAATCAGAAAGGGCGTGATGACATGTAGATTACAAATCCAGAAAAACAAGGCGTTTGCCAAATACAGTCAAGGCGACAGAACAGCACTGCCACAGTTGTTCTTGCCGTCCGAGAAAAGGACTCTTTTGTCTTGTTAAAAAACAATGACACTGTCTCTTTGTGCTCATCCGTGTCACAAGCCACCAGATGCAAATAAACAACAACATGGACTCCTGCTAAAAGAAAGACAACTTAATGTCCGACATGAAAAACAAATTTGTACAACACTGTCTTGTGCACTTACCAGTCCTTCCGCCTTGACTAGCGGAGCTTCCATGTCTGGGTAGATGTTCTCCAAGTACCACTTGAAGCTCTTGCACTTGAGCTTCTCTCTAAGCTGAACCTGCTCTGTGAGGTTCCCAATGTTGATCACAGACTTGTCCAGCAGATGGTGGTAGCCATGGCCGTAGAACAGCTCTTTGTACTCATCCAGCCACACCTCAGCCACCCTGGCCAGGTTACGCTCCACTGTTTTCTGCCTATCTTTGGGGAACTTGTAGGGGTTTTGGCCACGGAAAATATGACCGACTCTGGAGCAAGGGATTATCTCGATTTCTCCTCCACACATCCAGATCTGTGCAAAATGACATCAGTGAGGAAAACGGAGTAGCTGATAACATAGAAGTACTCTTGCTATAGGCCACACTGCTGTCATTTAACAAAACATAGCACATCATAAAATTACCTTGAATGAAATTTCCATGTTCTCACCACCCCACACATCTAGACCTGGGTCATACGATCCCAGCTCATAAAAGTACTTCTTATCAATAGAGAAGAGACCTCCTGCCATAACAGGACACCTAAGAAACAAGTGAGACAAAAACAGAGTCAACATATCACGGTGTTGGAGCATTCCTGGTTATTTGTATGTAAAATTCAACATTCCATTTAACTTAATAAATTCTCATTGAATACCTTACAAACAAAAAAACAGAGATGAAATGTTACCTGAGAGGATCACTATCCCTCATGTGGTTCTTCTTGATGACATCTTCAGGTAGGGTACTCCACCCAAACACCAAGGGCCATTTAAAAATGCCTCTTTGGAAATTGTCAACCTGGACATAACTGCACAAACAGCACAAGTCAGACTAAAAATATTTCCTTCAAGTGAAACAAAACTCTGGTCAAACTCAGAAAGTATAATAAGTAATAATATAAGTATAATCATATATTTAATCTAATCTCTGCCAATGCATTCTCTGCTCATCCCAGTATGAATGATGATTGGTTACCTCATATCTTTGTCACTAATGACTTCAATAACTGGACAGGCAACTTTCCGTCGGTCCAAGTAAACTCTTTCAAGCAGGGGTTCCAACCAGCCTATATTGCACTCAATGTGAGAGTCCAGAAAGGTTAACACATCACCTGAAAGAAAAGGGAAGAAACACTCTACATTCAGAAGACAGCTAAATTAACACTAACTAAATTAACACTATTCTGACTAACACATCAGAATAAAGATCTAATTTTGCTTGTAAGAATAATTTAAAAAAAAGTACCAGTGGCCTGTGCAGCCCCTGCAAGCCGAGCTCTTATCAAACCCTCCCTTTCCTTCAGACGGATGATCCGCACTTTAGGAAACTGGGCCATGTAGATGTCTAATGGTTCCTTCAAGGAGTCTATGGGGAAGAAAGCACAGAGAAAAATCTGAGTTTCCACTTCATCTAACACATCAACAGAGGCTTTGTTCACAAAGCTCACATGTGGGTCATACACCTACTTTTGGTGCTGAAGTCATCTACCAGGATGATCTCCTTGAGCAAGTGGGGTGGTGAGCGATTGAGCACACTGTGAACAGACCTGAGCAGCGTGGACCACACCTCGTCCACAAAGCAGAAGATCACACTTGTGGTCGGCAGCTCATCGTGAACCACGTTCTCGGAACACCTAAACAAAATAATGGTCTGAACTCAACAGACTTTACAACAGCCAGCAGCATCAATACATCACATAGAGGCTGTCATTATACTCACAACGCAGGGCGGGTGTCTGGGATAGATCGGTCCACAGGGATCTGGTCACTCAAGTATACGTTGAAATACCCTTCGTTCCAGCGGTTCTGCACCTCATGCTCTTTGTCCTTTGGTACAGATGCTGCTTGTCCAAACTGACCCACTGCTCGAGCATCTCTGGGCTTCAGTGTCATATCCACGGCCTTCACTTTGTGGAGTCCTCCTTTTTTTTTAACGGGAGCTTGTTTAGCTTGACTGGGTTCCACATTTTGAACCTTGGGCTTTGGAGTGAGCTGGATTTGGAAATTTATGGGATGAGGGTCACTCTTGTTTAGAAATCCTGCGTTCTGTTGGGCCTTACTGAGAGTTCCATCAACCAGCAAGTCAGGCTTGGATGGCACCTTTGTATCATTTTTGGACGGATGTTGTAGGCTTGGTTTAGCAGTTTCACTGGCCTTTTTATGTGAAGTGAAGTTTAGGTTTTCTTCATGTTTCTCCTTAAGCATGCTCCCCGTTTTAACTGCTTTGAATTCTGGTACTTTTGTAATGACACGCCTTTCTTCCTGAACACCAGATGGCGCTTTGGTTAACGCTGGATCTTTGACTTTTGACAAAATCACCTTCTGAGGAGTTTCCTTCGCTACTGTGCCTTTAATCGTTAGAGTTACTGCTTTGGGAAATCTGGCTTTGTCCGAGCTTGACACATTCACTGTTTTGGAAATATTAAAAGTTGACTCCTTGTAAGGAGACTTCACGATTCCACGTCCATGTAAACCGTCAAGTACATGGTTTACTGGGATTTTTGTGTCACTTTTCGCCGAATGTAAAGTTACTCTGTCGGGTTTTGGGTGTGCAGCATTCTGTGCAACATTGTGTTCCTTAATGTCAGGCTTCTGTTTCATACGATACACTTCACCCATATTCTTCCCGTATTTCTTTGAATTTTTAACATTGTTCCCCAAGTCTACGGGTACTTTCTGCACTGGGTGTTTGAATAGTCTGTTTTCTACATGTGTTCGGCTCGTGGCCTGTCTTTTCAAAGCAGCTCTTTCTTTTACTACAAGCTCTTTCAAAAGTTCACTGTTCACATCATTGATTGATATTCGAAGTGCTGCCATGTCAAAAAGAAGCCAAATTACAGATGCCACGAAAACGAATGCGAGAACCCTCCCACTGCCACGAAAGTATTTCCTTATTTTCATTTTGACGACACATTTAGTATCCAAACAGGCTATTTCAACTCCTTCAAGCAGTGACTTCTGCAATGCAAAACTTCACTCCTACCTTCGGAGACATGTCTGCGTGGCATTGCACTCAGGCCAGCTTACTTAAGGCAACTGTGGTCAAACGCTCCTTGAAAATTACATGAACACTTAAAAGTTTTAGCATTCAATGAGTTCGTCAATGAGGTAGCAAATCTGTCGAGTGGTAAAATAATGTGCTGTACTGACTTGATAGCTACCTCCTGAAGTTCCGAGTTGTTCTTGAATTGTTGCATAGTTTGTTGCATTCGACATTCGAATTCAGCTGTTTACTCTGCATTCGACATTCGCAGTTTTCCATTCCTCTTAAGGTGCCAACCATGTTACCACTACTGACTATGCAGCATATCGATCCTAATTATCCTGCCATGTATCCACAGACAGAGAAGATTCCCTTACTGACGAGTGCCAGTCAGTCATAGGACAACTCACAGTGACTCAAGGAGGCAGTTCCTGGATGTACGTTAACGTCCGCCTCGAGAGTAGCCTACCACGTAGGACATGTGAACTGGGTATGTTAAACAAACGACTGGAATAGGAGTGGCAGAGTCAACAGAAAGTAAAACCTGTCGAAATCTGCTTATCAGGCCGTCGGAGAGTGGATCAACGCGTTAGACTACGATAAACTAAGATAAACCTTTTTTCGCTCAATCTTGTGTGTGCGTGCGCGCGCGTGCGTGTGTGTTTCGAGGGCAAGGAGAGGAGATGTCAGTTCAAGTTAGCTGACAGAGACATCATTATTTACCACTACTGCCGACAGAGACATCATTATTTCACTTTGTCACCTGGAGCCTCTCCTAAGGTCCTCTTCGCCCATTGAGATGACTCCCCTGGTGTGGCGCTTTTGGCAGCAATGTGGGTGCCCTTTCATTTTTATGTATGTGAATTGATTGGCCTCAGGTATTGCCTCAAGGCAACAAAAAGCCCAGCTTGCTTACACCCTTGCAGGCTTATTTTGTCCCCTGAAAATAATCAAATTGATGTCCATTGCTAATAATGTCAACTCCTGCATGCGGAGGTTAATGGAGTTACTTATGTTGCTGGTAAAAATATTTTTCTTAATTGCATGAAAAATTAATCCCTGTGGCATGAAAGTGTAATCCCTGCCTTGTAAAGACTATATTAATGTAAGTGATTCTGTTTATGTATTGGATTAGTTGACAGCATGGGAGACATCAGTGGAGACTATTTTCTATGATGAAGGTGACAGGTAATGTCAAATTTAGATAGACACATGTGGGATGGGCCCAGTGTAGTTAGCATTGTATCTTTGTAACATGCTAATCAGACCCTGGAATTGAAATTACAACAGTTGGTCTGTAATTTGCATAGAGGTCATGTTTTGCTAATATGTCTCTTGTTGAATCAGACAGCCAGCAAGACTATGGTTAAGTCTGACCCACTGACATTTCCAGCTTCAAATTATGCACAATGTGTGAATTAAATTAATTAGAGAATTCATTAAGAAATATGGCTTGCGGAAATGAGTGTAATATTTAGTTATGGGAGGTAATTTTCTTTCATTGTTGAGGCTAATTTGTTTCATAACATTTCCTGCGGTAGTTTGTCTCCATGTTAACTATGATGTATGTAATTTGTTAGCATTTTAATTAATTATGATAAAATTTTACTGAATGTACCGCTTGTTTGGACAGATGGTTCCCATCAGGGAGACCTTTGCACAATTAGTTCGAAATCAATTTCTTCCTTTTTTGCTCTTTGTAGCTCATTTCAGTCGCATGGGGGAAATGTGCATGCTATTTCACAACTATATCCAGCTGTGAATTCACATTATGGCCAATGATCTGCCATTTTTCTTATGGTACTCAAGTCCACTGAATGAATCTGACATTTTAATAGCTGTTAGTAAGCTCCAGGAACTCAGTTTAAATGGCTAATTTAGCTACGTCAGAATGGTTCCAATGCAGGCAAATCCAATGTATGTATTCTTTTTTATGTTTAAACAGTGCCACTGAATGTAGTTGGCCTGTCAATCACAGCTTCACAGTTCAGCTGCCAATTTGCAGGAATCATTCACACCAAAGAAAGATTAGAGAGCATTTCTTGAGGGTAAATAACATACTCGATTGAATAAAGTGATGGAGGAAGAATGGAAGTATGAACATGCATTTTCAGGTATCAGCCCAAGATTCATGAAGCTTAACACAACAGACTTAGTGTTCTCAGTGTTATCCAACTGCAATTTAATCAGTCAGAATGTCTTTGTGCGATAATTCTTAGTCAGTAGATAGGACTCTGATGAAAGAAATTGATATTGTTTTTCAACAGTTCAGTACTGCTTTGAAACCACAAGATGGAGCCTTTGTTCTTTTTATCTTATTAGTCAGGCCTTTGATGTGAAGGTCAGAGTCATGCTTGGACCATCCATATTTGATTCGGATTTAACAGAATTAAAACAAAAAATGACATTTACAAAAGTTATATCATCCTGAAACAGTTGCTTAAAGAACACCAGGAAAACATCATATTTGAAAGATATTAAGTTTACTATCTGTGAAACGTCAACTGATACCAACATACTTGTAGAGCTTGTAGTATTCATAATGTGTGTAATGTTGCAGTGTCACATAAATGTAAGATAAGCAGACATATACAGAACTGGGCTGAATCCATAATGAGAATGATAATTGAGAGCCATCTTTGATTGCCTTCATATTTTGTGATATAAGGAAAAAAAGGAGAGATAGTGTGCAGAATATAAGGGACAGCTCATCTATGGCAACACAGTTAGTAGTAAGTGGTAGATCTGTAGCTGCTCTTAAGCTGCAGCACTGTGAAAGATCACTATCAGTTTGAAACCAGTGGCCACTTGGCGTGGCACCAGGGCTAAATGTCAGGATGTAATGGCTCTCTGGACGCGGGCACACCGAGTGGACATGGAGCCTGCTGCCCCCTCCAGTGCCCTGCAGCTAGTCTCTGGGCCTCAGGCAGCTCAGGGCCCAAAGGCTCTCAAGTGAAAAGTTTCAACAACTCTCACTTTCAACAAGTCACTGTGTCTTTACCGCATGGATTGCTGTCAGTAAGTTGTCGGTTCACTGCAGCGACTCAAATTTGTTTTAAGGGATTTATTTATTGGTGATTTTACTCAAATGGAACAAAAAAGGTATTCCTGTATTTTTAATGTGTTTAAGTCATGCAGACATGCAAATCGTGTTTGATTTATCAAATTTATCTGCATTCCAAAGACACTTCTATTGCTTTAGACATTCTTCTCTATGTGAGAATGTTCTATCCAAAGATAATAAACCACTGGCAGAAAAGAGAAGGCTAGAGAGAGGGAAGAGAGAGAAAGGAGAGAGGGAAGAGAGAGAAAGGCGAGAGAGAGAGGCCTGGATCTTTGTAAATGAATGCAGGAAGACACCCAGTTTTCAGGAACTTGACTTCTTTTGTTAAATTTGTATGAAGCCTATTGGCAAACACGCCTTTTTATTATCTCTGCCATGCAACGGCGATGAGCGCACATTGTATCTAAATTAACTTTCTCTATTCCCCCCGTAAATGAAATCAATTCCAGCCTTTATGTTACTTTTCGTATGGCTTTTGTCTTGTTGCGAAATCTTTTCTCTTTCTCCTCCATTCATCTGTTTTGCCCTTTCCTTGATCTGATAGCATTAAACATATAATTAAGTCATAAAGGAGGTAACTGATGAGTGGAGCAGATGGTAATTGCGTCCTACATTTGAATGAAATGATATGCATTGCTACAATTTACAGCCTTCGGCTCATATTTTATTCAGCAACCTTTTATCTCTTTTCCCTCCGAATTATTCTGCAATAAATTTAGCCATCTTATCAATAGCAGGAGTGATAGTGGCAGGAACATAGAGCAAAGGGAGGAAGAAAAAAAAAGAAAAGGGAAAAAAATGAACCTCCAACATTTTATGCAATTTAAAATAATTTTCCATAATAAAGGACTTATCAGCGTTGGTCTATCACAGTGAAGGGGCTGGCTGGTCTTGTTTCTTGTAAGTCGTCTTCTGGTCTGTTGACAGCATGACACTCTCTTCCTGGTTTTCACTAGACTTGTCAGGAGACTGGAGGGAAAGTTCCGGAGCCTGTCTCATCGGAGACTCATAAACACGAGACAGTCATTTGGACCCAGACCAAGGCATTCCATCTCAGTGCTCTTAAGCACTTGTCAGAGGTACATTAAGTTGCACTAAACATGCCGGTTTGAACTGTTTCAGAGGAGATGATAGGGCTGTTATATGCCATATGCCTGTCCTCACTACATCAATGAGTCTTCCACAGATTTATATCAGCTCGCGTGATCATTTTAACTTTGGGCTTTTTGTTTGCTCTTCCTGGTGAGTGGTGTAAAATAGTCTACCTGTTTCACAGCAACAGAATATGGGCAATGCTGGTCATCATATTCTTTATATTATCTTAGAATTCAAAGGTATGTTTTTGCATGTGATTAGTGTATTAATTTACATCCACTGACTGATGTTGTACATGCATATTCAAAAGCCAGTCTACATATATAGATAGATAGATACATACATAAATACATATGTACATACATACATACACACAGTATATACATATATTTACTTATACCATTTCTACTAGTACAAGGTTTTTGGGAGTATAAACAGTGCCCACCTGACTGTTCTGTCATGACAGAACTATTGAGTGATAGGGAATTGAGTGTTGTAGTGCTGGGGGTGTCATGCCACCTTCTGCATGAAGCACTTCCTGCAGTCTGTGGAATGACTGGGAGAGATTTGGGCTCCTGATGTGATATTGGATGATAACACGGTCCAGTATGAAGCCCTCTGCACACAGTGGATCTCCACTGCACTGTATTTTCATGGCATAACATTGGTTCATCATTCACACTGTCCCATACACCAGGGTCTGCTTGTTAGATATGCCCTTTCGCTGAATGAGACACTACCTTTTGATATTATTTGAAAAGGAAGTGAATACGCTGTTAGCGTTAAGCTGCGCTACAGTCAGCAGACTTGCTTGTCGTTTAAGCCAATTTTTGTAAAGGATTATCCACTCTGGCTCCCTCGAGACTGCCTCCTCCATCCCTCCTATGCCAACTGTCTCCACTGGTGTTCACTTCTACCTGACAGTCTCTGCTTACTGTAGCCAGTACAATATCTTACGAGACCAGAGAGGGGAGACTATATCACATATAGGTTCAAAGGTACGCTGGAGTGAATTTTCTCCACCGATGTTCTTCATGTTCTTGGCCTTTCTTTCTCTGTCTTTTGTGGCTAGGAGGTGGTGCCCCATGTACAGTAGGGCTTGTGTTGTGGCGGAAACTTTTTTTGTTGTTTGTTTTGGCTTACAAATTCGCTGCCAGTGGGATGATGCCAGGAAGGTCTAGGGGTCCCATTGACATGCTTCTCCTCCCCATGCTCCCCTGTGCAGTGCTGGCCTCCGCTGATACTTGAGGATGGGTAAAAGGGGCTGATATAGGTTTAATTCTCCTGTTCCAACGACCTGCCAAGCACCACTGCATGCCAGCTGGAAGGCTTATACCAAAAAAGGGGGGAAACATTTTACAGGCACAGAGAGTCGCGCACACACTCGCGTGTTCGCACAGACACACACACACACATAGACACATAGACACATAGACAAGTACACACTGGCACACATACACACCCAGATAAGATATGTCTGAGGAGTTGCTAGGTGCCTCAGAATTGTATTGTGCACCTGGGGCAGTTAACGTTTAGTCATGGCACGGGTCCATTACCTTTAAGTACAAGTGCTTATGTTTGCTGGCCTGCTTTTACAGCCCCTCCAGCTGCAGGAAGGGAATCCACTCCGGGTGACTTGCTTGTATTTATTGATGGCTCTTGAGTTTCCTGTAAGGGTTGGGGGGGCAGAAAAGAAAAAGATAATGCTTTTGATCGATCAGCATGAACAAATTTCATTTGCGGGATCAATAACAGTTTACAGTTGACAGAGCCAAATAACTACATTTATTTCCTCCGTGTGATTGAAGGTTCGTCGTGCGGAGCCAGGGATCTGAGGTGGCACAGGCGGCGTCTGTGCGAGGGGCAGGAGACCCTTCTGTTGTGTTATTGCCAGCAATCTGTATTTAAAACTAATATCAGTGGCCTGTGTGGCTGCGGGCTAAATACAGCCAGCCAATCTGGTACATGTGTGGGTTTTTTTGTGTTCTTGGTGAATTAGAATGTGAGAAATAGCAATTCCTCTACTTTTGTCTCTGGGTACTGTGCTTTTTCTTATTCTTGTGGAGTTTGGCCATGGGTAGAATGATTGGATTTTGTGTTTTGTATGTGAAGAATGGGTTGTATTAGGTTTTTTATATGGCTGGAGCATATTACAGAGAGTGATGTGAGGGTGCAGAGAACATAGAGTGGCATGTGAAAGCAAGAAGGCATTGCATTCCACCCTGCATAACCTTTGAGATGAGGGGTGGGGGTGGGTGGGGTGGGGTACGTGTTCCTGGTTCCTGGTCCCCCCCCTAATCCAGAAAAGCCCTGCAGTCATAGGAGTCCTTGCTCTGTGACATGCGCTTATCAGCCACCCCCTTACCTTCAGCGCAGTCACTAAACAACAACGGATGGCAAGTCCACTTGGATAAACATTTACTAGGGAAGGTAATGCTCCAGGCGAGTGTGTGCTTTTGTCCAAGGCTGCTGTGGAGTAACCTTCATTGTTGGTTTGACTATTGCCCTGAGAGAGAGAGAGAGAGAGAGCGCACACACCATCTCAGTCTATTAGGGCGTGTTGATAAAATTAGCATTTTAGGCCGATTCTTGATTTATATAAGTGAAGATGACCGTAAAATATCCCAAACGAGGTTTCTGGAGGAGCTATTCTGATTTTGTCACATTAAAGTGTGATCAATATCATGTCAATCCAGTGAAATATAGTTCAACTAAATGCTATTCGATAACCAAGACAGTCCATAAAGTTGAAGACATGAGGGTTTTCAATATACAATGCTTAGCTTGGAATTAGGTTTAATCAAGCTGTAAGATGACTAATGTACCATGTATTCTTACTTTTCTTTGTTAAATCCTCAGATTTTACACAAAATGAAGATTTGGCTGTCCTGATTAAATGTAAAAGTATACATGTCACCACATATGTTTATATAAAACATGCTACATGCATGATGGTATCATGTAAACCATCGAAATTCAGGTTAATTTAGCATCGATACAACATGTATGCAATATATTATCAGATGACATCAGAGTTGAGCAGACTCTACAACACCCACAGCCACTGGTCCGTCTAAGCTCCGGCTGGATGCCTCGACTCAGAGGGAACGAGCTGAATATTCGGGGGGGGATGGGGTGGAAGCTGACACGGTCCCCTCATATTTATATTTGGCACAGGTTGGGGAAAGGGCTGAGATGCATATTGTTTGTGTTCATTTGAATAAGGACAAATGTCAGATTTCCATGGCTGCAGGCTGCTCGCATGTTAGATGATCAACTCTTTGGGGCCCGTGGCTGCGGGGTCAGTGCTGGTGCTTCCAGGTCAGTGTCAGCGCGTGGCGGTTTGGGGCCATCATTGACCTTTGGACAGAGCGCGAGGAGACGTGCCTGCTCTCCGGGCAGGAATAATCACTTCATGTTTCCTCCCAGCCATGCTCACCTCCAGTAATTAAAACGTTTTTCGCATGCAACATGGGCCTAAAAATAAGCATTTTCGAAATATGGAATAATCTGTGTGCTTTTCTTATAACAGATAAATGTTGTTATTTTAAAAAAAAATTCAGATTTTTTTTTTTCAAGTCAGAAATGAGAAGTACGGCATGTACTGACTGGATGTGTTGCTTGTAATAGAGTGCACAAGACTGGTACTGGTACAACCTCTGTGAATATGTGATGTGGTTCTACTGCAGTGCAGTGTTACCCAACGCAGAATTTGCTGCTACTTTGTCAGTGGTGCTTGTGTTTAGTTATGCATTTTGCTGGTCGTCAAGGATCCCGTAAATAACATAATTAAGTCGGATATTATGGACAAACCATTAACAACAGCAATAACAAACACTGATGACTATCAAGTGCTATGTTTAATATTAACCATATCAATTAATTAGTTACCATTGCTTAATGTCTAGCAATGTCGTGAATAATGACGCATTTGATTTTATGTAATCTCCTTAGAATCACGTAGGCTGTAGGCTGTAGGGTAGAATCAAGGCTGTAGGGTGTCCTATGCTTATATTTTGAACGTGAGGCAGTGTTGTTGCCTAACCATAGGAAAGGCAGCGATGCACTGATCTATATGATTCATGCACATACTTGGAGAATGTCAACAAAGACTCCTGTAGTAATGTGACTCGAGCTCAGGCAACACTTTAACTTTGAGGAAATGCTACATCAGCAGCAGCTGACACTAGGTGATTATGATTATAGCACTCCTCCTAGCTCAGTTTAGGTTATATCTTTTCATTTGTGAAGCACATCGCCCTCTCTTAATGTTGGTATCAGAGGGACATACAAAAGCCTGTGAAAATTTAAAGCAGTCATTTCAATCAGTCATTTTCACAAGATCAAGTTGACTCGAGGTAAAAGAAAAAAGGCTTCAAGCTTCTCAGATGGTGTCTTGAAAGTGTTTACAAGAAATAAGTAAATGCAACTTAGAATGCCAAAGGCATAGCTGTGGAGAATAGGGTATTACATTATTAATTAAAATACAAGTGGCTTTCTCCCCCTGCTCTGCTTGTAGCCCATGGGTATACAGCACTGCACACTTGATTGAATCAGGTACCGGCAGCTGAGGCATTTGGTGTTTTGCGCTTGAAGGGATGAAAGAAATTTGAGCTCAACCCTGCAACTTCACACGGGAAGGGAAATGTTTTCCGAGAGACATAGTAAGCTGTCACCAGGAGCAGAGGAGTTCAAATGTGCTTCTTCTGTCCGGGTGGGAACCATTTCCATTTATTTTCCTGTTTTGTGAGCGTAGCGAGACAGAGAGACGCGGACGCTGGAAGCTTACACACTGGAGGAGTTTCGGATCTTTTAGCCATGTTGTGTGTACATGTTGTCAGTCCCTGCTGTCTGCTGGGATAGTGCAGCTTATTCAGTATGTCAGTCAGTCTAGCCCCTTAACATAATGTTTGATTAGGTGCTGTTTGAGCGTAACTGAAGGAATACATATTTACTCTAGAGAATCTTTTTAAAGGCTTAGGGTAACTTTCAGGAAAGGATACTTTCTTGGTTTTACATGGCATGTTGAGATACATACTATATAGTGTGTAGACAATATATATATATATCTTTATCATTATATATAAATACTTATTTAATTTGGCAAGTTGGACAAAGTCGAGTGTTAATGATGCATGACTGGAAACTGTAGAGGGAGCTGTTGGATCTGAATAAATGTCAAATCCAGAGTTGTCATATTTCATATTTCAAAGCTATTTACTCTTATCTACAAAAATGTAACACTCTTTGGTACATGCTGAAAGATCTATTGATATGTTTTCCCTAGTGGAACTTTATCAGGAAAACATGCTGCAGCAAAAAGACATTCTCAATAATCTTATAGGGGCACTCAGAATAAAACTGCACTCTCGTTGCAGCTCCTTATGGCTCTGTATCCAGCTGGTTCTATTAGATTTAATACTAGAAGCCGCGGTATGTGACTCAGTCTATCAATTCAATCAATGGCTAAAACAGAGCCGCTCTGGCCATGGCCAGCATCCTGTGGCCTTATCGTATTGACCCGTGCCGTGAGGGACCTGTTTCCAAGTCCCCAGTCCTCCAACTCATTATTGCTCCTAGTTTATGTCATGGAAATGGACAGAAAAAAAAAATCTCCATTAGTCCCTTCTCATGCTCATTAGAGGCCTGTCCTACAGAGCTGCGAAAATGTAATGTTATAATAAGGAGTGTGACAGAATGAAGGCACTTGTAATTGGTTTTAATACTGGGAAGGCAGAGGTAATATAGCACAGCATTGGACAGAGGTGCTCATAATGAGGAGCAGGATGCAGAGTGTGCCTCCACAGTCATCTGGCTTCCTTCCCCTTCCTCTCTGTCCTTCACTGGAGAATGGCTTCATTTTCATTTTTCATTTGCTTTCTTTCTTTCTTTCTTTCTGTTTTACAGTATTTCTTTCATTTTTTCTTTTGCCTGCTCTTTCTTCCTCCATTCCTTTCTTTCTTTCTTTCTGTCATCCTTTCTTTCTTTCTTTCTTTCTTTCTTTCTCTGTGTCCTCTTTCCCTTTTTCTTTTCTTTATTTTCCTCTCATTGTCCTCCCCCTTCTGATTCTCATTGACCTCCAGTCAGGCTCAGTTAGATGCAGCCCAGGTCATGGTGTGGGGATGGCTGAAATATCAAAGCCCGCCCAAGGCTTTTACATTTCCTTTTCTGCTCCAGGTAGTCATCCACGACGTGCAGGAAGCAGGCAGCCACTGTCTCCATCCATGGCCCCCTTCCCTGGGCTGGATCCACCGGTTCAGTTTCTGCTGTCACAAGCAGATCGTGTGGGGTTAATTATGTCTTAATCCAGGGGAGCTCCCAATATATTAAACAGCACAGCCACTAATAGCATGTAATGAATTAAAATATAGCGGCGCTTCGTAATATATGAGCAGAGACAGGCTAAGAGCCTGGTGGGTGTGTGTGTGGGTGTGTCTGTGTGTGTAAGATGTGTATGTGGGATGGGGTGGGGGTGTGTGTTGGAGGGTTTCTCTGTTTTGAATAAACAACGCATGAAGGCATTTCAATATGAGGGATGTGCGAGTGAAGAGGCCCAAAATGATCATTGCAGGCAGGCAGGCTGAGTGTGTGTTGTTGGTCTGTGAAGTGTATCGGGAACAGTATGTGGACTGGGCCTGTGTGCCATTGATAACCGGGCGTCTGTTTTAAAATGCTGCCAGAACAATGGATCCATGGCCTGCTCTGCTCCAGTGCACAACAATACCTGCTCTCACTGGAGGGTTAAACGCAGAGATGACAAACAACAACAACAAAGGGCCTCTTATCTGCGTTTTTTTTTTTTTTTGGCAATCGTCTTTGAAGAAAAACAATTCGCCAAACTTATTCAGTGGTTATTTGTGCGATTCGTACTGAAAGCAGCCGCGGTCTCTGTGTAAAATGGGTTGCAGAAAGTTGTAGAAACATTAAACAGCAGCTTTGGGCTTTTAGCCCATGTCATTGTGTGTGTGTGTGTGTGTCTGCCTAAGAATAGCAGAATGCTTGTCACTCATTGTGGTCATAGAATATGGTCTGAGATGTGGACAAAAAGGGTGACCATCTCCTTTCACCTAACCTTAATTCCCCAGCCCCTTCACCTCTCTTTCTCTCTCCCCTTTTCCCTTTCTCTTTTTCTCTCTCCCTCGCTCTGCTACCCCCTTTCCCTTTTCACCCCACCTCAGCCCCAGCCCTCTCCCCTCTCTTTCTCTCCTCTCTCCTCTCCCCTCTCTCCCCTCTCCTCTCCCCTCTCCCCTCTCCCCTCTCCCCCTCGCTCTGAGAGACAGAGACAGTAGCTCAGAGCTATGGTGGAGTGTAAGCGCTGTTGATGTGGATGGCCTCTGGTCGGGCGCCAGGCCCTGGCTGTAAAAAGGCTGGCTCCGGCGTGCGTCACAGCTGTGCCCGGCGCTCCTCCCGCCTCGCCCTGTCACTGGGGGTCAGGAGGCATTTACCCGCAGCGCCCGTTCACTCCAGTGGCATGCCATGATGCCAGGCTAAATGGCATTGTTACAGCACGCCTCTTAGAAGTGTTGACAGGTCCATATGCTAATTTTTAACGAATATGCAAGCCAGGGCCGTGATTTACTTACCTCTGACGCAGAATCATAATTGAGATTTTGGTCTTGATCACCATTGGTAATTAGCTCGGATATTAAATGAGGAAATGCAGGATGTAAGATTTATTGCCTTACCCCTAGGTATCATTTTACCCCACGGGCTTTTAGTGGGAATACTGATCGATTTTGGTCTGTGCACTTTACAATAGTAACAGTCAAAGATTACTGTTTAAATGTTGAGGCTTCGGAAAACTAAGAAAACAATGCAACAATTACAAATTTCATTGCACAGTAATACTGTTGTCTGATGGTGACTCATGCAGAGCTCAGCATCCACCTACCATCACAAATGCATTTGTTTCTCTGGCCGCCATGGAAACTCTGAGCGACTTTTTCCACCAGCAAACCAGCAAACAACAAAGTTATGTGAGTCTTTTTTTCCCCCCCGGTGTAGAGGAGGGCTTTTAGCGACGGCAGCATCTCTAAGAGCATGGCATACAGGCAGCAGGAGCCGTGAGTCACAGCTCGCTATCTGTGATTATGCCGGCCTACTGGAGTCTGAAATGAAAGTCAACATTCACGGACTGACTCACAGCTTGAGCCGTGTGTCCTCCCGCGCCACAATGACAATATTGTTGAGCATGGTGCGCGGTGGAGGGAGATGTTGTGGAAAATATTCGCCGGGGCTGAAGGCAGCGAGAGAGAGAGAGGGAGAGAGCGAGAGAGTGAGACGGCCAAAGGCGCTGGCGTATCTGCTGCGAAGAAAGAGAGAGAGAGAGAGAGAGAGAAAGAGAGAAAGAGAGAAAGAAAAAGAAAAAGAGAGAGAGAGAGAGAGAGAAAAAGAAAAGAAAAACAGACTGGTGGTGTTCTGCAGACGATTGCTCTCGCTGCACAACAACAACAACATCGATGAGAGGACTTTTTCTTTGGCTGGGTAAACATCGAGGGCATTCCTTCCTGTCCCACTCGCACGGCTTTTAGCTTCCGTTCTTGATGTCCTGAGACGACACGCGTTAGCCGCCCGAGAGAGAGCGATACACTCAGCTCTTTGTTGGAGTGGCTTGTGCTGTTGGAGACCGCTTAACCTTGCTGTTGTTTCCTCTCCTGAACGAGAGTGATTCAGTGAACACTACACAGCCATGCGAGAGCTGATCATACACACTTGACAGGCTTCAGGTGGATTATGTAAGGCTGGCGTGCACTAAACAATTGATAGGCCTCGTAAAAGGTACTTATTACGGTGAGGTATGAAGTATGAATTGAATAATAGTCGTTTTGTGTGTGTGTGTGTGGGTTATATATGTGTGTGTGTGTGTGTGTGTGTGTGTGGGACAACCCCGTTGCATATCTCCATGGAAGCTGTCTACCTATGAATAAATCTGTTGAAGTCACAGCGTTCTTACAGCACCCCATATCTACTCCATTTTGTTCCCGTAACTGAAGTTGTTCTCTAGTGCAGCACAAGGCCTCTCCACACGTGATGAATGTCTGTGCGCTGGGAGAGAATGGTGGCCTGGCCGCTGGATTGCCCAAAGGGCTCGCTGGGCCCAGGCCCATTACCCGGCTTCTTTCTCTGTCTCTCTGTGTGTGTGTGTGTGTGTGTAGTGGTGTGGTGGGGGGGGGGGGGGGGGGTCCAGGCAGGCCAGCTGCAGTGGAGT
Source organism: Clupea harengus (assembly GCF_900700415.2). Taxonomy (NCBI): domain Eukaryota; kingdom Metazoa; phylum Chordata; class Actinopteri; order Clupeiformes; family Clupeidae; genus Clupea; species Clupea harengus. The sequence goes on along the minus strand of NC_045153.1, from coordinate 24,897,439 downwards.
GTAAATGCCAGGGACAGCTGGTGGCATGTGAGGTTTACTCAGCCTTAGCGAGGGCCTGGCCTACATGGAGCGACCGGCCTCCACATGTGAGAGCCAGTTCCACTTCAGTGCTCCCCCCCCCACTCTGCTTTTGAATAGCTGTAAGGAGCACCTTAAGAAGACAGGGGTCTCATGCTCAACCCTCTGAAAGTCTCTGCCTACAGGGGCCAAGCAGAGACTTTGTTAATATAGTGTTTATTAATTAATTAACAACATGTTTTGTTGCGTACAAGTTAGGCGAAATGATCGCAATGAGTAATGCAACCTGCAAAAAATGGACCAGGTAGAATTCATCAAGCAAATTAGGATTTAAATGATAATATATTTGATGCCTAATAGCATAGTTTGCAGCACGTAATGACTTGGAACCTAGTTTGTGTAGTATAGTTTGTATGTCTTACACGAGATAACAAATTCCAAATCTGGTTGAGCACATCTTAATCACATAAAAAAAAATATTTGGAAATTATCATTTTTGGAAATGGATCTTAACTGTGGTGTTCAATAGAAAACAACAAGAACATTGATTTGAGTGTAACAGTATCATGTAAGAGGATAACAATATTATGTAAGTTAAAAGTCTATCAAACAGAACCATGTTGTATCAAACAGAATCACAAATACTACACCAATAGTATATGGAATGTTTTCATCTGGTCTTTGCATACTGAAAGGTAAAAGGAAACTTGCATTCTTACATCCTTCATCTAGTCTTGGTCATGGAAAAAAATCATCAATGTACTTTGCAACACCTTGCACTGTGATTCTATTGATAATATACATGATAATTCACATAATTCACTTTGCCAGTGATTCGGGGTTCAGTCCATCACTATAGTCTATGGTGAATTCTCTATCTATTCCACCTCTATCTCTTTGATCCGTTTTGAATGTGAAATGCACACATGGAGTGGGAGAGGCATTTGGGAAGTTTCTGTAGAAACTTCCGGTAAGGCACATCTCCGTGATCCAGCGCATTTCCTGCTCCTAGACAGCCTCTCCCTCTCACCAGGACTGTTTGGAGAGAGATGAATTATCAATGTCACCTTTGCGCTCAGAAGCCCGTCTAGTGCTCGTAGTATCAAGCATAATGGCATTCAGTGTAGCCCAGATTGCGCCGTGCGATAGTATATTTGATACAGTTGTAAACCAGCAAAGAATAAGCCCGCCTTAAGAGAACAAACCTTTTTCACTTTAAAACACATCTATTTTTCCAGTGTAAATCACTTGTCAGTCCAGTGCAAATGTAACTGTTCTAATCTGAAAAGAGAAGAAGGAGAGAAGAAAAAAAAAGAGAGAGGGCTGGGACGGTGGGAAAAGATAGAAGAAGAACAAAAAAAGAGGAAGTGAAGATTATCTTTTTTCTGCTGCTCTTTTTTTCTTCTTTGGCACCGGTGCACGGCAGAGACTGACAGGTCTTTCAGATGAATGACAGGTGTCCTTTGAAACGGCGGCAAGGCGGCGTCTGTTCAGACTGTTGAAATGCATATTTGGAGCTCTTATCATAAAGCCATGGATGGGCCAGATAGCTGCCGTTAACATTGCAAATGGCTCTGGAATTATTCATTGTCAGCGCGGCTGGGTGGAGGAGGAGGGGGGGTGAGGGAAGAGAATAGGAGGGTGAAGTTTGATTATTCCGCTCACACAATGGCCGGGGCCGCTTAATGATTCCGCCGCACCTTGGCAGGAGCCCGCGTTGCCGTTGACTCCCGGCTCCTAGCGACGGGTGACACGGGTCTGGCCAAGTGTTAGAGCAAGATCATACGTCCGGGCTTCCCATTTTAATTTCTAATACATTAATCTTCGGCGTGCAGATTCCTCCATGAATATTCCGGGGTGCTTCCGTGTTTGTCGGAGGAGGGCTGTCTCGCTTTCATCCATTCAGGTGGCTTCATTCACTGTGAAAGCCAGCTAAATGGGCCCGATCAGTCAATGACAACTGTGGCACAATAGCGGCCGGTAACACGTCCCTATTCTCCTTTCAGGCCTCTGATAGACAACTCTGACACCTGATCTCTGGGGAGCGGGGGAGGCGGTGGTGGGGTGGTGGTGGTGGTGGTGGGCAGTCACTGCCACGGATCCTTGAGAGACTTCCTTTACTTTATCGGGCAGTAAAGGATTGTCACAGGTGAATGTATCAGCAGTTCTGCGGAGCGGCGCCCCCCCCATGACCCACCCGCGGCTCGGTGCTGCCACGCTCGGGCTCACAACCCCCAGCGCCCCCCTCCCCAACCCCCCATACCCCCTCACACCCCCCACTGCTTTCTCGCCAGTGGCTTAGGGTGGCTTAAACACTGTCATACAAGCGAAAGGCTCAGAGGCTCCCTGCTTTTTTAAATGGAAGAGCCTTTGTTCCCTGCCATTAATTAGCATTGTCTTAAGTTCATTATACGGCTGCTCGAGGTGTGTCTAATGAGCGGACGTGGCGTTCCTACAATGCTCGTGGCTTTGTAGCGTCTGACCTGACAGTGGCTCCTGGTAGTCCAGGCCACAGAGGAAAAGTCACATTCCGCCAGAGGACTTTTCAAACGGAGCCGTGTTTCCCCCTCCCCCCCTAGTGAGACCCTGCCATTCACGGGAATTATGGCAAACATGTTCATGAAGTTCATAGTAATACAGTAGATGTGAGCTTTCTAGAACGATATGATTCTTTCAAATTACATTTAATTAATTTTAATTTTGAGACATTCGTTGCTTTGACAAGTGTCACTTCCCTTAAAGTGTACCATGTAAAAGAACTGAAGCTGGTCTTTAAATGGACACAGAGGCACACTGAGCTGCAGAGGTTTTCATTTTCTCCCCTTCGTGTGACAGTAAAGCCCCCTGCTCTCTCCTGCCAGGTAGTTTCAGGACAATGTGGTGGTGTCTGACTCGAATGAGACCATCAGTCACTTCATTTTCACTTCAGCTGCCTCCCCCTGATCTCCCTTTCTCTCCCTCTCACTCTTTTTCCCTCCCTTTCTCTCTCTCTCTCTCTATCTGGTGAAATGAAGCCGAGCGGCAGACAGCTGTGTGCCACGGCTCTTCCTCCCTCCCACCATAATTCAACACGGAGAACACCTTTTTTTTTTTTTACAGCGGCGCTTAAATGTGCAATGGCATATATGGATATTGCAGGTGTCAGAAAAGTACTGATGTAGATATGGTGATGTTCATAATTATGATATCTGATCCCAGCTCAGTGAGGGGAAGCACCACAGGAGCAGAGATGAGTGGAACAATATTTTAATGTGCAGGGGAGACATCCCCTCTCTCCCTGAAGGAACATCTCGTGTGACACCAGCTGCTGGAAAATTGGGATTTATACCTCTTGTTTTCTATTAATATGGAGATGAATACAGGTGTTCGGTGTCGTAAAATTAGTTTAGCTCACACACAAATTGCAATTACGAGGCGAGCTCTAAGGTTGACTCTCAGGCGGAGAGAGGAACAGAGGGTGAAAATGAGAACGAGATCAGGAGTTGAGAGGGAAGGGGTGGGGTGAGGTGTGTGGTGGGGTGTGTGGTGGGGTGTGTGGTGGGGTTGTGGGGGTGGGGTGGGAGTTGGAGGGAGGCCTGGTGTGGCGTGTGCCAAATCCCACAGTGCTTTTTTTGGCGCTTGTTACCTGTTAGTCATGGTGGGGCCGAGCACTGGAACAGGTCTCGCCACGCTCCTAAGCCACAGCAACCAAAGAAGCAAACAAAAAAGGCAAAACAAATAAGCTTTGAAACGATGTCCTCTTCAAGGGTGAGAACTTGGGAAGGGCTTCAAGCCTCGAGGAAGACGTCCAAAAAATCCCCCCTCCTCCTGCCCCCTCTTCCCCGTCTCCTGAGGGTGGGGGGCGGCAGTGGTGGTGGGGTGTGGGGGAGTAGAGTGGTAAGAGACTGTGAAGGAGACGTGGTAAGGTGTGGTGCGGTGCCTGGTGAAATGGTGGCGTGTGGGTGACAGTGCTACTCTGTGGCGGCGGACTGACTCTGGGCTGAGGCCAGTGCATCACGACAGTTTGCTCCCAGTCACTTCCCCTCCACTAAACATCAAAGCTGAGGGAGCGGAGCGGCCAGCCAGCCCTGGCCAGCTCTGAGCTAACCTGGCCCTACACACCCCATCCCCTCACATTTTTCAGCTGAGCAGTCAGAGCCGGTACACTGTGTAACACTGTGTAACACTGTGTAACATTACAGAGTGTTACACTGGAACCCCCTACCCCCCTAACACCCCCTACCCCCCCCCCCCCTGCTCCAGTCATCTCCATCACTCGCGCACCGCTGCCTCTCACCTCATTTAGGGTAAGGTTCATTCTGCTGTTTGATTGCTGGGGCGGATTTTTTTCACTGTTCTGTGGAGACTCTCCTAAATATTAGTGATTAGTGAATGGGATTATATAGCATACCAGCCAGCCTCACTATGGTCACCACATACACAAAGCAGCATTAAAAACTGCAAAAGAAGAGAAAAGACAAAAAAAATGTTTGAAGACTCACAAGTCATGGAGGTTATCGTCTGGCTTTCATCTCCATTAATTCCCCCCCCCCTTCATTCCTGATGTAACGTTGGACTGGGATGTTTTCCTGAGCCTCTGGAGGGAAAATAGAGACATCTTGCAGAGCCTTGCAAGTTGTCAGGCGTCCCCCTATCAAGTTCCCCTGCAAGATTTATGTGGCGTGCCTCTCTGAACAGAAAACTAATGCGATCTCCATTCATAACAAACACATGGAGCCCCATTTACTCTGCACTGGGCAGCTCCTTGGCCATGGACAATAATTGAGAGGCTCTAGGATTAGGCTGAGGCATTAATTCACTGTGTCAACCTGTCCCCCTAGAATATTTATGATGCTAAATACATTTAATTAGGTGCAGGGCCGCTGATAGGAGAAAGTGCATTGTCAGTAGAAAAGGGAGTTGGTTACCTTTGGCGTGTTGGTTTTACAATAGTCATCCATTTCATGTGACACGAAAACATATGAACAGAGTATTTTTTTTAAGTCAGTATTGATGTGTTTGGTTTCAGTGACGATCTGAATATTGCAGTCTTAATAAATCTGAATAAACTAGTTATGTGGAATACGTAGGTGTCAGAATGAATGTGTGGCCTTAAATGTAGTGGCTGTTGTAAAATGGAGAGAGAATTACAGAACAGAAAAGCCTAGTGTTTGGTAGTGTGCAGTCACAGGATTATCTGTCGTTGCACAAGGTCTAGTAAGTGTGACAGGTGCTTGTACATGGTCTACAGAGTGTTTTATATGCATGACATTTTCCTGTTGTAAAGTCTATAAGAAAAACATAAAATATGAGTAATACTCTTCCCCAAAAAAATTACATATCACTTTTGTATTTTACATTTTAGACATTTTTATATAGTCACCAATTGATCTCCTTTTAGTAGCGCGTGGACACACACACACACACACGTGCTAACACACACAAATCCTCAAATAAAGAAAGGACGAGTGTGGCTTGTGCCAGTATTGGCTGAGTGAGACATCATGTCCAGCCCTGATAAAAAAAAAATTAAAAAAACAGGCCAGCGTGGAGCCGCAGAGAGTAGTGGAAACGGCTTCATAATGGCCCAGCCGGCTTCCTGACATCTGTCAGCGGCGCGAAGAATGGATGGGAGGATGACCGGCTTCTCTATCAGCGCTAACACGCAGACACCTCGGCCGCGGCCAGGAGCCCCACTGATGCAAATGGAAGATAATATCGGCGCCCGGCTCTGAATGACATTACACCAAATCTAATGTAGTTAGAGGAGTGGGTCTTAGTGGTGCTCGGGAGCCGGGGCGTGGGCCAGCCAGGGGCTGACTGACACACGGATCAAGTGCAGTGACAGGACACACAATAAAGTCGTCAGGAAATGTGACATGGCAGACGCGGGGAGGGATGGATGGATTGTCACTCTCTGTCAAAGCGGATGCGCTCCCTTATCCCTGATGTCCCATAGACCACCGTGGGAAAAGACAGGGGTGTAGTGGAGTAGGGGTGGGGGGTATCTGTAGCAGGGGGTGTTTGGGCTGTTCATCCAGACATTTATTTAAGCTCTGGGTTCTGGGTTGTTGTTTTTTTTTTTAAGGTGGATTACCTGGCTCACTAAATGTCATTTAAGTAATCGGTTTGACATGAGAATAGTTTTTGAGTGTTGACCAGTATATAATAGCATTGATTTATAGTGGCTGTCATTCAAAGGCATGTCAGAAATTTGTCAGAATGTCAGAAATGAGTGGCTCATGCCATAGTAAAAGTTGGCCAAATAAGAATGAAGGCATTTTTTTCCACCAATGTGATTATTTTGCAATAATCTGTAGGTCTCTGTCTAAAATAGGTATTGATATGATTAAGTTGAAGTTGTTAAATTTAGAATTATGTTTTTAAATCATTGTCGTCATTGTAGTGCCATCTCACTTTTACATTGTCACAATTAAATGTATACAGAATACATTCTTTTTCACATTGTGTATTGAGACAAAAAATGATCTCCACACTCACAAACACATGTGAAAACGGACACACACACAAACACACACACGGACACACACACACGAACACACACACACGGACACACACACACACACACACACACACGGACACACAGAGCGTCATAATGTGGTGATTTTTAGATTAAGGCTCTCACAGACTGTGCAGGTTTCCTCATCAGTGGGGCGTTAGAGTACACCCAGCTGCCAAAAGATGGCAATGTTGCTGTGCTGAATTCCAAATGAGTCTCCCCCTTCTCTCTTTCCTTGACCCTGTGCTGAAGAAAGACCCAAGCCAACTACACCCCAGCCACCCCCGCAACCTCCCCCACTCATCCTAAGCCCACCCCCCCCCCTCCCCCCAAATAAAAAACAAAACGGCATATTTACCATATTACAACAAACTGTGTAGGAGGGAAGGCATTATGACGTGTCAGAAACAGTGTACATTTAATGTAATGATGACTTCATGGACGTTAGCCATGGGCGGAGGTGACACATCTGTGTTGTGTATTAAATCGAACGTAATTTTATCACTGGGTGAAAAAAGTTGTAGTAGTAGTAGTGATGAGTGAGGAAAAAAACATGTTTTTTATTTGGTTTCAGTGATTGTGCAACAATTTCTATCCGGTGGGTAAAGACCTTGATGACTTCCCTCCAAACAGTGACATAAAGGGGTGAGATGACTCCCACGAGGAAACACAGTGTACCAATGAGTCATGTTCTCTCTCTCTCTCTCTCTCTTCATCCAACTTCTAACCTCAACTCGAACACCAAACCGGATCCTCATACCAGCTCTCCAAAAGCTAAAGTTTTTTCTTTCTTTGTACAAATATTACTATTTCAGTCAATCCAGTGTGCAGCAGTGCACCTGCAGTCTCAGTGATATATTTTTACAGAATCATTTTTTTTTTACCTCACAAAAATTTGAACTGAAGTTTATTTTCTTCCCCACTCCCTTCTGTATCTTTCAGGGGTAATTACAGACAGTAGGAAGGCATTGCTGTGTATTTCAGTGCAGCCAAATGGACACTCAGCAGGCTAGCAATTCTGAGGCTATTATAGAACTGAAATACCCGAAAATGTGCCTGCCTTAATGGAGGAACACAGCCATGTCCTACAGTGAAAGGGTTAACAGGACAGGGTCCGTTGAAGATAAATTGCCACTCTCAACTAAATTACATCCTTCTGAGATGCTCGCTGAGATGATCGAGAGAAAGCGGGAAAACTGAAAAGATGTCACGTTTTTATTAATTGTCAGTGATGTGCCTCACTTTGGGTGAAAGCCATAAATACCCTTACTTTTGAAAAAAAAAAGTGATTTAACTTTGGAAGTTATTTTCCTCACACGTGTTTGGTGTTTTTTTTCTTGTTTTTGTTTTGAACTCTCCAGAACAAGAATAGATCACTTTGTCACTGTCTGGTCCTCTCAAGTGCATCAGGCTTATTGCCTCTCTAACTGTCTGTGCCCCCCAACCTGAAACGCTGTCTGTCTCTCCTCGTCTGTCCTCTCCTCTTCTCCTCTCCTCTCCTCTCCTCTCCTATCCTCCCATCTCTACTCTCCTCTCTCCTCCCTTCTCTTCTCATCTCCGCTCCGCTCCTCGTCTTCTTCTTCTTCTCCTCAGGGATTTTGGAGCGCTTGTCTCCGCTCTTGAGTTGTGGCCCGTCATGGTTGTGTTCAACGAGTCACCTGGGCATGCTCAGGCAGCTCAGCTCACACTCAGCCTGCCGCCTCACGGCCGGTGCCTGGTGGCCGTCTCTGCTCGTTGGCCGCTTGGCTGCGTCTCCCCTCCTTCCTTTCTTCCTCCCTGCCTGCCTCTCGCGTGAGTCCGTCTCCACGACCGCCCCGTGGCCCCCCCTGTCACGGCCCCCCTGTCACGGCCTGCGTGTCCCCTCTGCCTTTTTATCGACGCTGAAAGCTCAGCGTTTCAGAGGAACCAGGAGTGGAAGGGCCTGGAAGCCCCCATCAGAGCTGAAGCAGGCGACTGCTGCTCGTGCCTCCTCAGGGGCATAAATTGCGGGCGGCGTGCGATAGGACAGAGATGTTTTACTGCATAAGGTCAATATATATGAAGAGCGCGGGGAGAAGTGAACTGGCTGCTCAGCAGTCAGGTAGCAAGGCTCTCTTCGCCTCAGGCACATGTTGTCTGCTGCCGGAGCGGTGCAGGACACGAATAAAACAATCCGCCGAGGAATGACATAAATTGTCCCTGTGTGCGGAGAGGAAAGTTGATAGAGGAAGGCATCTCTATTGTTTTTACTGCTGTGTAAAATCTCTGGCTTTTTTCTTATAAAACCATGTTGTCCCATTTTTTTTTGCTGCTATATGCATATTTAATATTAACTCGCTGTACCGTGAACGGCAGCTGTTGGTTGTTGATACATAAAAATGCCCGTGTGTCAGCTCAGGTCAGTTCTGTTCGGTATCTGAAAGCTCTTTTTGAAAAGTCTTGGCAAAGGAAGATGTCTGTGATTTGAATAGAAAAAAGGCGGCAGAGACCCTGCTATTCGTTGGGAAACTGTGGTTCTTCCGCTCCTGAACCTAATCCCACAGTTCTACCACCTCTCCTCCCTTATGCCACTCACAATTTCTAATTAGCTTTCCCGGTGGAGGAAGAAGATGGATTATATTTTAATATCTTGGGCCTAAAATTAGTTTATATTTTAGCAAGTTAGCACTTCTGAGCAGTTGATTTACTCTTGAAGCTGTAAAACCCGTGAGCTTGCAATTAATCATGCTCTGGTCTTTCTCTTAAAGGGAAAAAAGGAGAGAGAGAGAGGGAGAAAGAGGAAGAGAGTGAGAGAGTGAGAGATAGAGAGAGAGAGAGAGAGAAGAGGAGGAAGAGGAAGGGATTCTGCGTGTCACTGCCTGGATCACAATAGGTAAACACATAATTTACATTATTTAGAAATCACCACTTGGCTATTGTGCATCATGTGACACTGTGCTCCCAGCGATTGTTCTGCCCTCCACCGTTATTAATTACAGCACACTTTGAACAAAGCCGCTCTGTCTATGACTAATTATTGACAGAGGATGATTAAAGACGCCTGCTCCCTCTTTCCTGAATTACTCGCCTCTCCTTCCACTTGTGCCATTCAGTCACACGCCTCATTCACATTTGCCTGTGTTAGTGTGTGTGTGTGTGTGTGTGTGTGTGTGTGTGTGTGTGCGTGCGTGCGTGCGTGCGTGCGTGCGTGCGTGCGTGCGTGCGTGCGTGCGTGCGTGCGTGCGTGCGTGCGTGCGTGCGTGCGTGTGTGTGCGTGCATTTATGTGTTGAAGTGTGCATGTACATCTTATACATGGTCAAGAAGTCAGTTTGCTGTTATCCGATTACGGGCGCCCTAAGAGGCTTTCTGGAGGCCATCCATCACCGCGCGTGGCCTGTGGGAGCACTTGGACATGGCTGGCACAATGATGTAAAGCACAGGGGGTGGACACCCCTGCACATGCAGAGCAGCCTCCATTCATTTAAGGAACCCGGGGAGAGCAGCGGCTGCAGCAGCCTTCACACCACGGCCACTGCCTCAGCCTCAGCCTCAGCCTCAGCCTCAGCCTCAGCCTCAGCCTCAGCCTCAGCCTCAGCCTCAACCTCAGCATCAGCAACAGCCAGAGCCACAGCCACAGCCACACGGTGACTTTATGGGAGAATCTTGGACTTGGACTACTTGAAAACAGGTTTAACAGGACATTTCACGAGCCAAATGGCACACACTTTTGAAGCTTCCCTTCAGAGTGTTGGTTGTGGTTTGGTGAAGCAGTGATAATGACAGCTTGAGTCTGTACTGCAGGCACGCTTGAGTAGCAGAGACTGTGTTTGAAGAGTGCAGTTAATTCCTCGGTTTAAAAAAGAAGTGCTTTGGAATTTCTTTTTATTTTAACTTTTTTTTTTGTTGAAGTTTTAATCTGGTCCTCCATCTGAGAAGAGGGCAGGATGGTGAGGGTCTCCACCCCGCCACCCCTCTCCACGCTGCCTCTCCCTGAGTGTAGCAGTCCTGCGCTGAGCTCCAGATAAAGCCGGATGTATCTCGGCTTTGGTGCTGGAGGTGATAGGTGGAGGCTGGGGGTGTGTGCCTGTGTAGCTGTGTCTTCAGCTGTGCAGCAGGGGTTGGTGGGGCGTGTGTGGGGGCGGGGGGTGTGTGTGGGGGGGTGGTCAGAGAGAGCTCTCGCCCAGGGAGACGCGCGAAGGAGGGCCAATTTCATATGCGGGCCCTGGCCCCCGGGTCTGGGTGGAGGTGCGCTGGGTCCACCTAGTATTTCAGCTTCATTAATCATCCCGCCAAGGCTTACCGGCAAACCCCCTCTCCGCCTTCTCCTAGACAACCCCTCGGATTACGCAGAGCCGGCGAAATGTCAGCCCAAATCTGAGTCCTGATGCAGATAATCATTTCAATAATATTTCTCCATTTGTGCCCCCGATGCCCAGGGAATAGAGCTTTTCCACTGTCAGGTAGCGTAAGACTGCAGTTGGTGGGAATACTTGACTCTGAGCCAGATGGCTTAGCCGTGCTTTCAGCATATGTTCAACAAGCAGCTTGGTGCCGAGCACACGGCACACTTTTATTAATTTCAGCGAGGGAGAGATGCATATATATTTACCTGACTCCCCCCCCACACACACACCTCCCTCACCGTCACTGCTCCCCCCCCCCTCCTCCTCCTCCTTTATTCGTTGTCCCCATGGAGACCATAGGTGGCGAGACTCTCAATGGCAATGTAAAGAGCCCAAATATTTCACACCCGCATGTGCCTCGGGTGAATCAGATATAGGCTGAGAACAGCTTTACGTCTGACACATTCAATAAATGTCAAGACTCGCAGTGTCACACCAATTGCGTTGAGGGCAATAATGTTTTTTAGTGCAGAGACGCCCAAAAAAGGTGCCACAACAAAAGAAGAAAAATCTTAAAAGTCGTCACTCTAATTGCTGTCATTAAATCCGCTCTAAAGATGGTGCACGTCTGTTATGTGCTTATAGGTTAGCCTGTGCTGTATGTAGATGCGCTATTACACACACACACACACACACACACACACACACACACACACACACAAACATACACACATACACACAAATACAGTCTTTATTCACTATGTGAAGAGATAGGTGTTCAACACAAGAAACACACACACACACACACTCATCTCACACGCACACACCGTTGCATCTATGGGCAAATTTATGCGTCGCCTCTGTGCTGAACTTCTCCCTAACAGCCCTGCCCGCTGCAATCCAGGGAGTTCTTATCCCGGTGACTTATGGTGTTGTGGGGGGTTGGGTGCATGGGAAAATGTCAATAGAAATAGTAAGTCGGAGAAGGAAGGCTTGCCTAATTAGTGCCCATTTAGATTTTATGATGGCTCCAAGATGGGCTCATCCTGACAGGGAGCACTATAGTTACATATTGTTTTAGCCTGAGGGAACCATAGGCAAATCCAGATTTATTGTACCTATCATACCAGCATATTTCATTTGCCATTATGAGATGCCATCTCACAATGATGCCCGATTATTTATTACAGATTAAATTGTAAGACCTGGATGGTCGGAAAGGTTTAAGCGTATTCATTTTCTTGTTATTAACTTCTTCATTATCTGTCTTGGTATGTTCCAAAACCCCCTTTTACTACATGTGTGAGATGCAGGCAGAACCATGGTGTCATATATTAGGGTTTTATACGTTACTAGAAAGAATTCCCTCTACACATAGACTTCACTCAAACTCCTTATAAAAAGGTATATTTCACCAAATATTTCCAAACATCATACATTTAAGGTGCATTTAGAGCAGGCTGACAGTTCTTTTCTCGTAGATTGATTTCTGGGATTATTTGGGATTATTTGTCATTTTTGTGATATTGACCAGGCTCCATTTTTATTTCTCCATCAAAAACAACCTCTGTGTTGTGTGTGAGCAGATTCTTTCCATTCTGGCTAATAAACACTCAATATTCACTGTTCATTTCAGCACATATATGTCATGATCAGACTTATTTGGATGTGTATATGGACAGTGCAATATACAGCACACGCTTTCATAACATCCAGACAGAGGGAAGGAGAAGAAAAAAAACAATTCACCTCTCCACTCTGGCATTTTTCACTGTCCCTGTGACAGCCTGGCTCAGAGATGGTTAAGGCACAGAGGAAGAGGAGGTGCACTCCTCCCTCTCTTCCCTCTCCTCCTCCTCTCTCACCCCACGCGTCTCCACCCTGTCTCTTCTGTCCTCTCCTACAGTCCCACTAAAATGAAACAGTGCGCACTATATTTGATTCCATTGGCACAATCTTTCTTAAGGGGGAAGTATACCTCCGCCGACACGGCTACGTTTACGTCCGCATGCGTTGACTGCACAAGAGCATGCCAGTTTTAAAGTAGTGGCTCAGGGTCAAGGGGAAACCAAATCCATTTAGGCTATTCATTCATTTACCAGACGCTTTTATCCAAAGTGACTTACAGTACAGATGCACATTTCATTAGTATGTTTGTGACCTGGGAATAAAACTACTGGAGACTCGCTAATAAAATGAGAGTTTAGTTTATTTCATGTTTCAAGAAATCATAGCTGATTAGATTACCAGAAACGGTATTTTAAGGTAGGGTGAGGATTTAGATAGAGGAGTGAACAGTTATGAAGGGGAAGAGAAATCGATAGGCCTATGAAAAATAACAGTATTTACTGTGGATTCACACATCGTAGAGATGTTATTTCAAACACTGTGATTGAGTGATTGACCTTGTGTGCTGAGATGTGTCAGCAAGAGCAAAACAAGTACACTTCGGAGACCTAAATGCAGACATTCTGAAGTATACTTCAGCCCTTAGGAAGCTCACTTCACCCAAAAGACTGAAGCTTTGGGAATTGTAAATACCCGCCACTGACCCTCTTGAGGGTCACACTGAAGAGTTAAGACAATTTATCGTGATTTTTTTTTTCTCTCTGCACGTGAATGCCTTCCTCTATTCACTCAGTCCACTCACGGGCGGTGTTCATGTCTGCCGTGTATTAGGTAATGTTTATTTACTATATCCCTTAAACCCTTGGATGTTGGTATTTATCCTATTTACACATCAATATTACTCCGGTGCGAGGGCCATAAGAGTGGCATTTAAGTAGTTGTATTGGGTGGTATTAAAATGCACTCCATACTGCGCGGGGGGAACACGTCTGGGAATAGTCAGGCCCTGGACTCCCATTACCCAGTATAAAAGTGTCAGGCGCTTTAATTACATTCAGGCCTCCCTCTGTCGCTTTTACGGCTTCCTCAATTGCATTTCCTGCTCAGCTAAACTTTCCATCAAAGCCCTTTAAGCATTCACAGGGGCAGGGATGACCATGCAGAGCTGCCCAGTGATCCCCCCTCTGTTTTAGCATATGGTCACTGATGGGCTTATTGTTTTTAATGATTTTCAATTTCCCTGTTGCTGTTGAAAATATCATGTTTTTTTTTTCTGTTTTAATTTCAACCATGCTTGTGGAGATAGCGTAGCTGTATTGACTATTCAGCTGATATCTTATATAACATAAAAGTGTTTTAATCATTACTACTTATAATTGCATAGTTATTTGTATTTGACCTAAACAGAAAAAAAAGCCATGAATTGATAATACTTAATACTTGCCCGGACTCTTGTTCTTTGCACATATGGCAAACAGTTCAGACAGATTTGTAATGTTTGATGTGTGTAGAATTCTCCTACAGAAAATAATAGACTTATGAGGGCTTGAGGATAAAGAAAATCCCCATTTAACCCTAATGCCAAAATCAGGATTGATTCTGCTGCAGTGGATTTTATATTAGCAGTCTGAATTGAAGTCATGCATGACGGTTCCTCAAGTTCAAATGTGCTGGAAGTAAAATCGCCTCGGCCATTTCTTTCCAAAGGAGGATATTCATAGATTCTCCAGAAGGTTTTCATTGTTTAAAACTAAAGTGCTCTCATTCATGATGAAACGCCTCAGTCATCAGTTCCACACTGTCAGATCATTTCATCTATCACATATTTGTCTCTGTCATGTGTGTGTGTTGAATATACTGTTCCTTCTTTGATAATAATCATTCCTCTGTGTATTTTGCTCGCTCTGTACAAAGAGCTTGCCTAAAGTATGGGTTATGCAACAGTAAGCCAACTTATAAGTCTTACATATAATTCCCTCCCAGGGTCTGAGCTTGACTGCTCCCTGTCTGCAGTGATGTGTCCTTTTATGTGATTGCATGTTCACTCTCTCCCTTGATGAAGTTACTGTGCTCCATCACCAGCGGTGCTCACGGAGGGGTGTGGTGCATTGAAGCCCTATTGAGGCGCGTCCACTCTGGATGGGTGGAGCAGGGGGCATCATGTGGGGGTGGAGGTGGGGGTGGGGGGGGGGGGGGTCGAGCACCAGTGTCTCTCCCACTGCTCCTGGCAGTTGTGTTTTTTTCCCTCTCTTTTAAACCCAGGAGCTGGGTGACCTTCTGTGGAGAGGAGGCATGGCGATGCTCTTGTGTTTATAGTCCGGCATGGATCAGTGCTTGGAATATGTCTACATGATCTGAACCAATTTCACGTGGAGGGTGTGTGCGTGGGCGACGGACACAAGCCACTTCCTCGCAGTGATCGGGCCCATCCCTCAAAACACACCCACACACACACCCAGACACACCCATGCGCTCAGGCACACACACACACACACACACACACACACACACACACACACACACACACACACACATACGCACACATACAAACACACACAGACATACATGCAACACATGTTCCCAGTGTATCCTTCAGAGTCACCGGACTGCACCAGTGACTCAGCCCTCCCTCTCTAACCTA
This sequence comes from Clupea harengus, assembly GCF_900700415.2. Lineage (NCBI taxonomy): Eukaryota > Metazoa > Chordata > Actinopteri > Clupeiformes > Clupeidae > Clupea > Clupea harengus. The sequence continues at coordinate 24,882,131 of NC_045153.1, read as the reverse complement.
TCTCTTCCCTTGAGACGAGATGAGAGCTCAGAGACGTGAAAGAGCCTAATTTGTCATCCACCCAATGTCTCCCAAATCTCAGCATCCCCAGCATCTCACACCCTGCTGGGGGAGGCGGAGAAACTTGCATCAGTTTAAATGTCGCACTATGAGTTTTTTTTTCCTCAGTCCTTGAAAAATGTCATTAAATTGTATTTATTTTTAGACTCTTAAATCAGGAGGGTTGAATGCAATAAAAATTCCATCCCTTTCGAAGCCCTTGTTGCAAAAGCCCATGGTGATTATGGGTGAAACCAAACCCTGCTTAAAATAATGGATTCTTACAGTGAAGGAGCAGAAAGCACTCAGGTGAATTATCGGAGCCGTAGTTAATTACCTTTAATGGTTTGATCATGACAACCACGTTTGCTATAAAAGGTATTTATGATGCACATTAAGGCCTAGCTTTTCTTGCCGCTGATATCCCTGCGGCCATCCGTCATTTCAAAATAAATAAAACAACGCGGCGGACCTCTAATTAGAAAAACGAGAAGCTCCTTAGGAGGGATATATCCGTTTCCTACACTGAGTGCTGAGCTGCAATCAAACTCCACTTACCAGAGTCTGACTTTAGGGCTGTGCTCTTCTCTGAGATCCTGCCAGCCCTCTTCATGCCCAATTGATCTAATTGCATTGTGGGGAATGCGGTCTCTGTGTCGGGTCTGTCTTTAGAGTTTTTTCGGTGCAGTTAATTAATTTACGATTTTTAATTAAAAGTTATGGACTCTGGGATCCTCACTGCGCTTCGTGTTTTCACTTCTCCTCTCAGCGGTGGTGTCTTGCCTCGTGTATAGGTGTGTGTGTGTGTGTGTGTGTGTGTGTGTGTGTGTGCTTGTGGTTGTTTGTGTTTGTATGTGTGTTTTCTCTCTTGCTCCAAATAGTCCTGGACTTAAATGGAATATATGCTCCCCCTTCCCCCCACCTTCCTCCATAGTTCCTGCATGCAATCAGCCACCCATGCTAGTCAATTACAGGCAGTGAATTTGGGCCCTGGTGTGACCTTCACCAAGTGCACCCGCCACTGACCTCCACCAGCCGGCCTGTGCCTGTGCCTGCGCTGCTCGGCCCGGTGCGCTGCGTCATGTTTTTTCATTTGCCGGGATCTTTATGAAGGGAAGGAAATGAAAGGGACCGGGTCGCCGGTGGGGCTCGTTCCTGCGCCCGCCCCTCCCAGTTCCAGAGTTGGGCCTTTTTGTTTGCTTTGATTCCGTGTAGGGCTTCTGGCAGGAGCAAAGGGTCAGAGATTGCCGAGCATCACCCCTTTGTCTGTAATCACGCCCGCGATCCGCTTTTTTTCCTCCGTCTCCTCACCTCCGCTCTTCCTCTGCCTGATCATGGCGCTGTGGGGTGGTTAAGGGCTCCGGCACTTCAAGGAGCCGGCGTCTCGCTCTGCTCCGTCCTCTTGCTTTCTTCTACGCTGGAGGAGTTTCAGATCTGCCAGGCTTTTGTGTCAGAGGTGGTTAGTGCTTAGATAGTCTTGTCTTTGACTCTCTGGATTGTGTGTGAAGTGTTCTGGGGATACTGTAGTTCCTCCATGATCTTAGTTCCACTTCCACATCCACTCTGAGGCATAAAGTCCCCTTGATCTGCTTATCATGTGTTAAAGATGACAGGGCAGTAGTTAACCAAATGGGCCGCACATTGCTCTAGTTTGTCTTATACATTACCCTGTATCAAATTCAGGTGGAGTCGAAAGTGGTATACCACAGAAGAGGTTAAATAGGCAATTAAAGCACAAAACGGACCATCAATTTTCCAGCAAGCTACAGTGTAATCTCTCAACAGTAGTGTTAGCATGTTTCCTTCTCTGAATGACCCCTTTAAAGAGAAACATGTTGTTCTCTTTATCAACCAACCCCCTAGACTCTAGCTTGCATTTTTCCTCTCTCCCCCCAACCCCTCCTCCCTGCCCCCACCCCCCCACGTGTCTCGGAACAGTTATTAATTATCTCCTCTCTCCTCTGCCCATACCAGTGGCCATTGTATTTATGGGGTTGCCATGGCAATTGGAGCTCACATAAAGGGTGGTTGAGCCAGAAGAAGTGTGAAGTGTCTCCGGCTGGAATTGAAAAGGGCCTTCACTGTCTTATAGGCCATTACAGGTGCAGTTATGGTCTCTCTGCATCCAGGTAACTTCAGTGAGTGCGCACACAAGGCAAATTAACCTAAAAAAGGATTAGCTGCGAGATGGCTAGCGTGTAATGTTGAAAAATGTTAAGAGATTATTTTTCGTGATGTGCTCTTTCCAAATATTAAGCTCCTCATTGTTGTCTCCTGGCCTGTCAAAACTTTGAATGCATCATTGTGCTAAATGCGCTGCCAGCATCTTCGAAGCACGATCTCGCTGTTACTCGCGACGACCTAACGTGAGGATGATGAGTTGTTGTCATTCTTTTATTGTCGTGTTTATACTCCATAAATATGCCTCAGTCAGTTTATCATCCAGCTTCTGTCTGTGAGCTCTGAGCTCTGTGTCTGTGATTTATGCAAACCACTGGGGAGGCCTCACAGATCTGTGAGCATGTAAATAACAACCACAGTATCAACCCGTAGGAATGAATGTAAGCTGGGGTAGAGCAACAAGGGTTTTTTTTAACTCAGAGATTAGTTCCATCGAACCTTTCGAGGCCATTTTGACCCCACCAAATAGACATGTTGGGACTGAGTCGAACAAAATAATACCATTTGTTTTTAAATATGCTGGCTAATATTCTAGACAGAGACAGAGAGAGAGAGGGCATCCCAGTTTCTTAGCCGCCTTTCCAAACCAGCTCACTTTGTCATTCCTCAGAAGTGCGTCGGCGAGTGGCTCCACTGCGATTCGAGGCGAGGCCCACACCTTCTGTCACAGCCTCCAGCCTTGGGGCCCACGGGCAACCTGCTGCCGGGGTGCCTCCGCGCTGCCAGTTGTAGTTTTTAATTGGCCATCTGGGGGAAGCTGGATCTGGTGGCTGGATATTAATCAGTAAATTAACCCAGACGTAATCCAGCCCTCCCAGCGGATGCCCAGCAGCTGCGGGCAGGACAGAGAGGACTGTGGGCTAGCGGAGGACCAGCACTGGGAGCAGGGGGTAGAGGGACGAGTGGGGTGGGGCGGCGGGGGGGAGATTGAACATCTTCTCCAGGTCCCCTGCCGTCCCCCTGCTCTGCCTGTACGGCAGTGACCCCCCAATTTGTTCGAGACCCGCACAGGGGATTACCTCTGACACGTCAACACAGATGTCACAGGTAGGACACAGTTAATGGCAGCTGGGTAGTTTCAACATGGGTGATCAAAAATGGCTACACTGTGTAAAAAAAAAACAGACACGTGGGCTTGTGAGTTATCAGAAGGAGAGTTGATTTTGGATACAAATACACGTTGTGTCTGCGCTCACTAAAACACGTACTCAGCCTGTGGCTTCTGGATGGAGGCCCTCAGAGCCATTTTATTGTCTTTCTTTAAACAAATGTACAGTGTAGTGGGAAAAAAAAATTCTTTTGTCATTCTTAATATGCTCCATTGTCACCAAGGGCCCTTTTTACATCTACAATCCTGCCCCTGCCATTAAGCTGAGGAGATTAAATCAAGGACAAGAGATGACTATATAAATATGCATTTGCTCAAGATAAACCACATCAAAGCCCATGCTGCGGTGCCAGTCTCAGACTGTAGAACTGAACTAATTGAGATGAACCCATTGATAGGAGGTGGATTTTATAACAGTTCTTCATCTGAGAGGCTTTTAAAAAGGCTTTGAAGACCATCCTTGTCTCTAGTTCTTTTGAGTACCCACTACGTCTTCATTCTGGCGATCACAAATGAGGCACCTTGTTACAGAACATAAATGTTCGTTCTCCTGGGGGATATTCTCCGAAAATAAGGGGATAATAGATTTCACACGCATAAGGCAAGCGGCGCGCGAGAGAGTAAATATAGCGGCGGTGCGCGGAGGATAACAGAAACACACTGAGCAGAAACGCTCCCTCAAGAGCACCAAGCCGAAGGTGCACGTAATCTGCGCTACGGTTTTTACAATGGATCATTTGAATATCATTCCACATCACAGGCCATATAAAGCCCAGCGATACAGACCTTCCCCCGACTTTATGGAGCAGAGACAAACGCTACAATGCGGCCCTCCCCCTCCAACCCCCCCCCTACAGATTATGCCATCTGAACCCCTTTTGTGACATGGTGTCGTCTCGTTCCACCTTCATAAATGCGTTGCCTCATATTTCCGCTCCCCATGTCAGTAAATTTTGAGGATCTCGGCCATACGTCTCCTTTCTGCCCCGCCCCCCTCCCCCGTAACCCCCACCACCCCCCTAACACTTTAGATCGACATGAAATAATTGCCAGGCGAGTAGTTGCACGTTTTCCCTTTCTAATTTTAAGGGTCAACAGCATTTTAATACCATTTTAAACACATACCCAATGTTTTTTTTATAGCGCATGTACAAGCGGCTTTTTGATAGCCAAGCCAGCCAAGCATGGTTAAAGAGAGCAGCCCAAGCAGCTGGCTCCAAAGCCCACTTAATTTAGTCTCCTGACCCTGTCTCACCTGGGCCTGCATGGAAATCATAATGCAATTCAAGTGTGAAGGAAAAATGATATACTGTGTATTTACCCTAAATATTTATGCAGGACCTGCAAACAGTCAGGCCTGCTCCTAATAAAAGGGACAGTGTTCGCCTTGTAACTTCGGCACTGCTTGGCTGCGGAGCATTTGGCCCCTGGCCATTGTTTCCAGTTTTATCATTTCCATTGGAGCCACTGGATTACAGCTGTTTTCTGCTTATTGTACAGATTCCTAGAAGCTTCGCTCCAGTGATGTGTGCCAACGGTTAAGATGGAGATGTAAGTATTAAGAAAGGAAAATAAAAGGCATGAAAGGAAAATAAATGTATGTATGTATTGCTGTTCATAACGTACCAAGGTTAAAAACACCAAATCTTGATGGAAGAACTTCGCGCCTCAGTTTCACACAGCGCTGTAATACCTTCCATTCGTACCTAATTACAAGTCTACCCATGTTTAACTCTGTTAGTGTTCAAATTAGTATGTCTAATCTAGAATGTTTTTTTTTGTTTAATCTTAATTAAAAGTGACACTCTGGAGTGTGCGGCACGCCACTTGGATGTCCCCTGCCGTCTCAGACCAGCTCTGCACCGCAGCAGTCACGGAGTACCTCAGGGTCAACATGCGCAATTACACAAAACAACAACACAACAACAAAAAACACTAGTAGAACAAAATTCTTAATCATACACATTTCTTGCTCTGCCCCTAACAGAACAAAAATATTCCCATTATAAATCCGTATTTGCATTGGTATAAAGCTCTCACATTAGACTGAGGAGGAGCAGGCCGTCTCCAGAAATACCTGGTGGCGGTGGCGGTGGTGGTGGTGGTGGTTGCGGAGGGCAGGTAGACTCCACAGGTTCCTCCCATTAGGGCAGGAGGAGTGAGGCGGGGGAAGGTGTCTCATCAGGGCAGATAACAGGGTATCTGCTCAGGTCATTAGCCCGGCTCTTATTGAATTCCACCAGCCAAATCGACCAAATGAACCTAAATAAAGCCATGCAGGAGCCGAGGAGCCTCCTAATACTCCCCATTAATATTCTGCCATCCTCATTTTAGCTTAGCTCATTCCAACAGCCATGGACAGGACTCTCTGCTCACCCCCCCCCCCTCATCTCTCTCTCTCTCTCTCTCTTTCACACACACACACTCACTCATTCTCTCTCTCTCTCTCTCTCTCTCTTTCACACACACACTCACTCATTCTCTCTCTCACTCTCTTTCTGTCTTGATTGTTCTCTTTCTGTCTCTCTCTCCCTCTCTTTTCCACCCTCTCTCTCTATTTTCCTCTCTTTTCCTCACTCTCTCTTGGTCTCATTCTTCCTCTCTCTCTCTCTCTCTCTGCCCTAATGCCGAGCGTGTAGAGTGGCTGTGACACAGTCACATCTGCTGGCAGAGCGAGTCTCTCCCTCACAGCCCCAGCTGCTAATGAGATCTTCCCCATTTAATTAATACCATAAGAATTTTAATTCTGACTGAATCAATTTAATGTGATGTGATTTTGTCAGCTCTATTCCCCAAGTCAGAGGGAAAAAAAGAAGAGCGGCCCTGATGCTTATTACATATATCATTTCACGGGCCCTGCATTCCCTGCTGACTTAAACAAATTCTAATTAAGACTAATTAAAGCATCATTTATGAAAACGCTTGTGATAGTTATGCAAACATTCTGGGTGGGTATGCTTTGCATGATAATTAGCCCTTGGTTTAAATTAAGACCTGTTCCCTGGCAATTACTCTGGCTACACCCTGGCACCTCATGGAAAACAATCTTTATTCAATTCCTGCAATTAAGTATGAGCTACTCATGAACCGGCCATTCAGGATGCATTTTGAGAAGAAAAGAGAGGGATTATAGCTCAATTTTAGTCCAGCAATTTCATCTGTCAGGTACGGAGGTGGCGGAGGTGGAGGTGGCGGAGGTGGTGGTGGTGGAGGTGGTGGTGGCGGCGTCCGCTCAGGGGGCTCTTTATGTGCGCCACGGCGGGGTTAAGGCAAGACCCTGTAAACAGCCGGCTGTGACTGATATATAACCTGACACCTGCTGTCGGTGGCCGCCCGTGATTAATCCCTGTTTTTTAGGAAGCTTTTCACCACGTTAACATGTGTCAGACAGATGTGGCCAGGGTGGCGCGGCGGCAGGATCCCATGGTGCCGGGTCGCTGCCGTGGCTGCCAACCCACGGAGTGGTGAATCATAACACCGTCACCGCTCAAGTTTGTCATCCAATTGTGTGACCGCTCAGGACATGAAGGTGTCATTGAGAGAGTAAGGATGATCATTTTAATGCAGACTATGCATTACCCTCATGTCCTTCACTCTGTACATACTAGACAGCATATAGTGCATATTGTAATTATTCTAAGGAGTTTGCGTAAGCCATTATGTATCTGATACCAAACCCAGTTGTATGTAAAGGTGAAAGGCTTTTTTTTCTTTTTGGTATTGTACATAGTTACACATACAGTTTTACTTCATGCTTCCTGATCACTCACTATAGATTGTGGGCTGTATCAAGTGAGCTTGCGTCTGTGCGGACCACCAGGCTTTATCAGGCCCGTCCAGTGACGCCATCGGCGCTCGGCTAGCGTGTTGATACAGCACACTCCCTACGAACGCATTGTTTCAGCTGCTCCTGTGCAAACAAAGGTAGGTCTGGTGCAGTGATATGCAAGTTGCAGAAAAAAATATAAATGTCAGCTCCTTCTGAAAATAGAGAAGCCTGAGTGAGCACTTTGCTTGATACTTCCCGACATGAATAGGCCTTGAAACATTGTTTGTGGCCGAAAGATGGTCTCCCAAAGTCCTTGCTCTGCAATGTCCGACTTCAACAGACACATTGTAGAATCTTCTGGAAGTCTCCTAAGGGCCTTAGAGCATGTTCAATGACTCTGTGAGATTTTAGAGTGATATCTTGATCTCTCTTTAACGTGGCAAAGAAGGTTGCCATGATGGTCAGACGTGGCATGCAAGGCCGCAGACGGGTGTTCACCCCCCCCCCCCCCCCCCCGATGTTGAGGGGAGCCATTGATTTGTGCTGCTCAGGTGGGCGGTCAGCTGATCTTGTTTATATGTTTGTACAGTGCTCATTACCTCTGTCATGTTTGCTTAGTCCCACGTCCCTTCCCAAACCCCCTTCGATTTTGGCTACGCCACAGCTATATTGCTTTTTCTCTGGCAGCTGGTTCAATATAAATAAGACACACACACATATGCACACACACACACACACACACACACACACACACACACACACATATGCACATACACACATGTGCACACACACACACAAAATTCCCAAAACTGTTGGTGAGATTAAGGGAGCAAGGCAGATACAGGGGGAGGGAGGGGGTGGGGGGTGCTGAGTGACGGAGAGAGGGAGAGAGGGAGAGAGGGAGAGAGGGAGGAACACAGCAGAAATCCACCCCGGTCCCTGTTTAACGCACAATGACTCGGCAGCGTACATGCAGATGGCATGGTGCTCCCAGATTTGATTTGAGCAAATCTAATCCCCCTGTGCTCCCACTAGAAAGGAGGAGTATTAGTGGCCATATGTCAACCAGATTTGTCAGATTATTCATTACAATTAATTGCTGTTCTCACTTAAGGCCTTTAAGGCTGTGAATTGCTCCGAATTCTATTGCAAACACAAAAATTATGAGTAAAAGACTTTAGAGCTGTCATTCAAATTTCAGCCTGACCTTTAGTGGAGCCTGGCTTTTCTGCAGTGCAGGAGGCTGAGGCAGTCTAATTGGTGTTTCGTCGTTCTCTTCCTCCCCTCTTTCTCTCGCTTTCTCTTCCTCCTTCTTCTATTTTATCTGATTTTATTTTTTTTATTTTCCCCCACCTCAGGTAGACTGTCCATCCATCAACCCATTCTGACACTGCAGATGAGTTGGGGTTAGTGTAACTAATTCAGAATGGTTGTGTTAAACATTAAGTACAAATACAACAACAACAACAAATTATCCCCTTATTCATTGAGCTTTATTTTCCCCAACATTAGAACCTACATCATTAAAATGCAGTTTCTTATTAAACAAATATCTCTCCCTCTCTCTTTCTCTCACACACACGCACACACACACACACACACTCACACACACACACACACACACACGCACACACAAACGCACACACACACACACACACACACACACACAGAGAAAGAGAGACAGTAGTATATATTTCCTAATTTGTTATACTGTACTTTAATAAGAGCAGTGTGATCCTTAGAAATTCTGGGGAATGTATACAGTGAGGGGGCCTATTAGTGGTGCAGATTAATGTGCTGTCCTGCAAAAGAAGCCTAATGTTTTGGTGATTAATGTGGCACCCCCATGCTCCTCCACGCTCACTGGCACACACTGTGTATAAGCCCTTGTGCGGCCTCCGCCATCGGCAGCTATGTGTGGGTAGACCATCGCCAGCAACAACAAGAGGGCTGCTGAACAGACTTTGTTGTGCCTTCATTGGACGGGAATGGGCATCTGCGAAAAGATCAGAATGTATTATATCACAACTGACTGAGATGAAAAAAAATAAAAGAGTTCAGGTAGCTCTTATATTTCCGCATCGTGATTGACATAAATCCATGTAACTCATTCACTGCTAATGAGATATTTTGGTTAATTATCTAGTCAAATGCGGCAGAGAAGTGATTTCAAGCTGTTCTGATTGGACTACTTAATTACACTGTCTTAGGCTTGGAGCTTTTCTTCTGCAAGAACAGAGGAAGGGGGAAACACGCACGCACACACACACACACACACACTCACACACACACACTCACACACACACACACACACACGCACACACACACACACACACGCAAACACACACACACACACACACAGTAGAGCTCGACTTTGAGCGGGTGTTGAACATCTCTTATTCCTCCCCACATCGGTGAGCAGCGTGGGAGCCGTTAATGAGCAGGTGAGGGTAACAGAGAGTACGGCATTGCGCCGCCGGCACAACGCTCACCAGCCTCACTCACCCAACGTCAGCTCATTCTCACTTTCCTGATTGTCTCTGTGGTTATTTCTAATCCTGAGACGCAATTGGAAGTGCAGCTGATTGGAATAGAGGTTTTCTTAACCGTGTGAAACAATCTGTTGCCGGAGCGTGATTCTTGCTCCCACCAATTATTAATAAGTAACATGCTCTTTTTGTTGGACATGCTTCTTGGATTTTTCAAGTGAGTTCAAGAGAGCAATGCTTTAGTTGACCAGGTGCTGTTTGGTTTCATATGTAAATAGCCACGAGGTGTTTAGCGGTTTAGCCTGTGAGTCAGATGGAACAGAAGTTTGGCAAGGTCACAGCCTTGAAGTCAGTGACTTGTTGTGAGATTTCTAGACTAGAGTCTAGAGAGAAGCGTGAGCTCTGGAGTTCTTCTCACTGCAGCCCAGCAGCTGTGGCGGGCGCGATGCTAATATCTTCTCAGATATGCGCAACCTGTCTCCCTGCCTTTGAGGATGGAGTGTGTGTGTATGTCGGGTGGGGTGGTTGGAGGGGTGTTTAGGGGGGTGGTTGGAGGGGATGCGGATATATTTCCGATTCCCCTCCTATGCGCATGACACCAGATCGATCCTTTAAATGCGGATGCCTGGTCTGGGCTTCAGGACTGTACTCCAGTGAACCAGCATGTCCTCATTATAATACAATACGCCTGCCACTAAAGGTCACCCCCACACAGCATAATCACACACAATCAAACCCACAAACTTCATATATCAAGGAGACAGTAAATAGCCAGAGGGTTTATTTTCTACTGACAGAGAAACACTCGCAGTCTATTTATAATCTTACGGACCAGCATCAATTAAAAAAATGAATATCAACTTTAGTCCATTTGGACAGTGTGAGCTTTTCGCAAATGAATAACCTCAAATTCATGGGGATTCTGTTAATTGATTAATATATTTAGCAGCAATTGCGAGAGCATTGGTTTCTGCCTAAACTGTCCATTTATCAAATTATTATCAGTTCCACAGGAGGGTTATATAATAATGTTGTGTGCAGAGTTTGACAATGCAATGAATTTACAAGCGAGCCTCAGGAACCCATTTTGAAATGCTTGTGTTGGGCTCTTGGAAATCTTCCACGCAGTACTTTCAGCTGCCTGCAGAGGCTTTACCCACTAAGCCTGAAGTTGCAATTGTGCGTGACACATTGGTCATTGCGTGAACGAACTCTGACATCGACACAGTGCCATGAACTTTTATTCTAACCTTATATACCTTTTTCACTTATACTATCTAAAGAACAGGTAATGTTCTGAATAGAGCACAGTGAAATGTATGACAAGACAGTTAAACTGTGTCACCAATATTAATTTGTGGATTGAACTGGCTGGGTCCTATAAGTTGCTAGTTATTGTTTGTGTTTATTGCTAGTCCCTAGCAAAACTAGCCTGTTTATTTTCAGCGGTTTTCATCAGGAATAGATGTTACATGTGAAGGTCGTCAACAGGCAAGATTGTAATTTTAGTAAACCACACAAATTCGCTTGCCAGCTTTGTCCAACAAATAAATTAAAACAAAAAAACAAGTAGTTGTGTGCCAGAGAGCAGGGAATCAAGCATCTTATCACACAACAAGTTAGCAAACAAGCATTTGTTCATCTTGTAGCCGTCCATGCTGTGAATGCGGCGCCGTGCCACGTGCGCCAGGTTGCAAATATCAGGAGGTGCACGGCCAGCCGAAATGACACCAATATGCACCAAACGGCAGCCGAAATGACATTACTTTTGGCGTACATCACCGTGCGCAATGACGCCAACGGCACGGATAAACTCCACTGTAGAGTCTCTGAGGGTGTCCGGTAGACTGTACAGTATTCAAGAGCAAAACCCCTTCAAGCCAAGTGTCGGCGATTCCAAACATTCCTGTATAACCCTGAGCAGTATCGAGACTGTCAACAGCTCGTCCAAGTCAACCATGCGACCGGGAGATGGCTCGAGCTTGACATCCCATCTCTTTTGTTTATCTGACAGCAGGTTGTCATGGATGGAGGTGTCAGAGTAAAGAAAGGAAGGCGAGCCGTATTCCTCTCCAGCAGATTACCATAATGAGGAAAACACACTTAGTGGGCCATGACCTGATGTCATCTGATTATCCCCATGATTAATGACATCCCTCTCGCCAAAACACCACGCTCACACTCCCAAGCTTTTTAAAACACGGCGATCTTAAGATGGCAGACAATCTTCTCCCCTTCTCCAGTTTTGTTGCTGCTTTTGTGTTCTTTTCTGTGACTACCTCCTTTGATTTTTGTCACCTTCTGGTAACCAGTGTTCATTTTTCGATCCACGCTGGCGACACAGGGAATACCGGGAGAGCAGTAAAGAGCCTCCCCCTGTTTCACTGACTCAAAGCTTGGAAACACGCACCAGTAAACCAGTGCACTATAAATGCTGAATAGAGCTCTCAAAATCCACTGTAAATCTAAACTGGTGGGCCAAGCCCATTTATTGGACCAGTCAGTGCCATGTCTCTGCTTGTGACTGTTTCCTTCTTAGTCTGATAGGCTCTATTCTAGTCCCAAGCTCACGGGAAAAAACGGAATATGTTAATGCTTCTGTTGTGATGATACTGTGTTTATGCTTTTCACCTTATTCGAGCAACACCGATCTCTATGAACAGATCCGTGTCTGTCTGGGCCCCGTGTTGTCCTTCCATGAGAGAAATAACTGATTTCCCAATGTCCTATTTAGCTCTGGGTTGCTATGTTCTTGCAGGCCAACTCTGAAAAACTATGAATATGAAGTGCGGTGACTCAACCGAAAAATACTTTCCTTGAGAGTCTGCCTTTCCAGACGCCCTGTGCCACAAAGCTCCCAGTGTGCATTCGGAAAAAGAGGCAACAATGTGGACTTTTGTGGCTAATTGCATAGTGGGATGTACGTTAATTTGGGCTGGATGAAAATCCGTCTTTGTTGCCGCTTTTATGGCTCAAGAGGTGTAGATTTACATCTTAGGGACACAATGATATATTTGCTGATTTTAAAAAGGGGCTTTTTACCGGGGACGGGCATTCCTGACTGCCTACGGTACATTGTTCTATTGTCTTGAAGCACCTCTCTTGATGTGGCTGGCTCCGGCTCCAGCACTGGTGGGGGCAGGGCCTGCTGACCTAGCCGTGAACTTGGACACAGGGCACCGCTGTGAGACGAGCCCGGTTCACTGCCTCCGTGTGCGCGTGCGAAAGAACTGTCATCACAATGCTTGGCCACCTCACTGCATTCTGGTTGTTGTTTTTTTTTTGTTATCAGATCAAAAAAAGCATTTCCTTTAATTACAGTATGATGCCTGGTGCTGAAAATATGTATGATTTCAAATCTTGGCTATGGACAGGAATTCATAAACTAAAGATTATGCGAGAAATAATAAAATCACATTTTGTAAAATTTACAAAATATAGAATTCCAGTAGGCCTGCTTCACAGCGGATTTTGGTCGTGTTAAAGTGGAACTGAATAGTCACTTTTAGGAGCCGGTGATGCCATTGAGCGTTTCTTGAGAATTTTGGGTGAGAACCTTCTTGTGAGCTTCGTGTGGTCTGCGCTCCAGCAGAAACACTGGCCTGCATCTACATACCAGGCTGTCAGAAAATTAAATGGGAAGTCACTCTAATTGGTGAACCCTGACCCGCTTCATATTTTCTGTCAATTATATTAGAATAAATCATGCACAATTATGGATGGACCTATTAAAATGCACAAATAATTTGTGTTTATGCAAAGTTATCACAGGCTACTTTATTCTCCTGCTGTTGTGACCAAGCAAACATTCTGCACTGTAGGGCTCACTGTAAGCTGTAGAGCAGTCCTCTGAAATAGCTTAAACATACAGATGTAGTTATCTAGTTAGAGGAAGGGTGATGGTTAAAGACATTCGTTCAAATTTGAAAATAGCACTCCAGGCCAAAAACGGTTGTTTACACGGTAAGGTGGTTGACTCCTCCTGCTCATTGACAACAAAAAAGGCAAATTGTTATTTTGCTAATGATCCCGTATTCTTTAGTAAACGCTTAGCAGGCCTCTTGGGTTCTTGTGTAACTCAGGTGTGCATAATTACATTTCTTAAGGTCAACCTCTCACCAGGATGAATTAGTGAAATTACATAGTTGACCACTCCAGGGCTTGGAACCGAATGCAATTAACTTAGTTAATAGATCTTGAGTAGCCGACAATATAAGACAATGGTACCGAACAGGCCCCGATCACAAACCATGAGACTCTACGGTCACAAGTCACACCATGGAGCATGTTTTGGACATTCGTCAAATCTTGATATTTCACGTCTTTTTTTAGAAGGATATTTTTCCATCTTCTATTTCCCAAAAAAATTTAAAAGACTATATTTAGCCATTTAAGTGAAATACCTACACAAATACACAGCCACTCTCCAGGACTGATATATTTGTTTTTCGTGCACAATATGGTGCGGGCTATGAGATATTGATCAGAGTATACACTGGTCAATCAGACTAAATGACTGCCCTTAAGCTGAGGGCTCGGTGGCTGGCTGGAAGGCACGGGGAGATCCGGTGGAAACCAAATTACCACGGCGCGCCGAGCACGAGCTGGCTGGCCGGCCGCTGATAGTCCCCCGCAGTCCTGGGGAACTGAGCGATGCAAATGCACAATAAACAGGGCCTAAGCTGGCGGAGGTCTTTCAATCACGGGAGGGCAAGAGTTCAACCCCCCTCCGTGTATAATCCCAGCCTTGAAGCCCCTGGGACCCCGCTCTCCAACCTGCTCGGTGGCACACGCGATATTAGATAGCCATATGTAGATGCAGACAGTAAACAGAGCGGCCATGATAATGCAATACCCCTCTTCAGCGAGGAATGCATTTGAGGCAAAGTCTGTTTTTTCTTTTTTTTTTTTCGTTCAAAGGGAAAGGGCCAAAATTGAAGGCTTAGCTCTTTGCCACTGGAATTGGATGCAGCTGTTTGCTTTGTTTAACATCTTTGTTATATGTCTTGCTGGGAAGAAATTGGTATCTCTTGCCTGTGAATTAGGTTCATGGTGTGTTTGTATTATACCCCAGCATGGACCGAAGCACCAGAGATGGTCAGAAGGAGGTGGGAGGGCATTTGGGAAGGAGATAGAACATTCAAATAGAAAAGAAATGTGACAGTATTTCGTCACGTTTGCATGAAGTACCGATAATTGCAGATGTTTTTTATTACTAGTTTCATCTGTGTTGCTGTGTGAACCAGCTGTGGTGGCCAAATGTATTTACTATTACCACATGGAAAGACAGAAGCTGCTAGTAAGAAAAGACGCCTTACAGACAGAGGAAGACGGAGTTATTAAATAGAGCTGTTCTCTCTCTCTCTCTCTCTCTCTCTCTCTGTGAGTGTGTGTGTTTGTGTGTGTGTGTGTGTGTTTGCACATGGGCACAGAGTGGGGGTAGGAGATGTTAGGGTAAGACAGCAGCAGCCCAGGCTCTCTCTCTCCCTCTCTGTCTCTCTCCTCTCCCCCTCAGAAACCCAGCAGGAGCCACTCCAGCCTGGAGAGAGCATCCTTCCGGACAGCAGGGGTTTGGAAGGGGTGGAGGCATGGGCGGGCGCTGGGGTGCACTGAGGCTGGAGAGAGGGGGGTAGATGGTGGTGGTTCGGTGTGAGAGACACAGCCACTTTAGACTACGCCACCCCCAACCCCCCCCCCCCCAACCTTCCCACCCCCCCACCCCAACCCAACCCCCTCCAACACACACATTAGACAGGAAAGATATGAGTGATATTTGACACTGATCGTCCAGGCGGCCTGTCCATTTTGTCTGACAGTGTGAAGTGATGGGAGAGCTCGTCTTTAAAATCAAATGGATGAGTCTCTTTTTGTTTGCATCCAGTGTAGCAGAAGCAGCGGCAGGAGAGCAGGAGAGCAGGCTCTCGGCGCGGCGCGGCGCGGGTACACCGCATTAGTGCCGCTCCGCCAGGGCTTCATCCACTTCTCGCTCTGGGGACGAAGTCATTCTCTTCTCTTTTCACACAACACCGCATGGAAATGTGAGCAATTACACGCATACCATGCCTCGCATCATCACTTAGGGCTAAATTGTTTAGTGACCATCTTGATTAAAAAAATATAAATAGTTTATTTTCTCTAATATGTCTAATTTGTTTGGATGTCCATAAGCACACTGAGTCATATGGAAATGGTGAATGAAAATCCTACATTTCCAGTCTGAAGAACAAACAGCTCTCAGCTGAAGTCATTGTAAATCACCAGCCATCTCTCTCTCTCTCTCTCTCTCTCTCCCTCTCTCTTTCCCTCTCTCTCTCTCTCTCTCTAAAACGCCAGTGCTCATGACTGGTAATGATAGGATAATAGGATTCTATTAGCCGTTCGGTTTTTGCATGCCTAATAATGAGATTAATTGAATGAGGCTAATTTAGAGAAAATGAAAGACCCAGTGGTGGTGGAGCAACCTGTGTTTCCAGATGCTCATTTCTAAACAGATAAGTGTACTACCTAATCATGCCACACCATCTGGGAATTCCCCTCCCAGGCAAGACATGTGTGATTACACCATTAGATATTTTAAAGCATGCATATGATGACACAAACTACTAAGTTAAAGGGGCCGTTTAGGCGCCTCTGACACCTTACCAGGGTAAAGACTGGTTAAGGCCCCTCTGCACGCTGATTATTAACTTCCACTTCATTTGCTTGCTCTGGTGCTAATTTCGACTTTGGAAATTAAAATAAATAAGGTCATTAGCGCTTGTAAGCCATTTGCATATCTCACAGGTGTACTTGTGCGAGAGCACTGCGCTGAGACTCGTGCCTTCAGTCAAATCAGTGAGTGCCAATGCCAACAAAGATGAGCGAGAGAGAGAGAGAGAGAGAGACTGACTAATTTAGCCTCCCAAAAATTTGCACCCCGTACAAAAAATCATGCAAATGAACCAGATTCTCAAATGGAAGACACAGCATTTAGGTGACATTAATCAAAGCAAAATATGCAGACAAAGGTGACAGTAATCCCAATACTCCACATAAATGGCACAGCTGTAAAATTGCTCATTTTACAGTTCCACAGTAGGCATGGGCCGCACCAACAGTGAAGGGTGCATTTAATGCCACTTAGCCGAAGCTTCAAATTAACATGAGATTACAGAGAGGACATCTCAGCATAGGTGTGACATGTTGTCACAAACGCTAGAAAAATAACTTATAATGAGTACAAGTATGATCCCATATCCAATTCAGTAGCATACTTCAATAAAGAGGCCATTACATAAGATATTGGGAATGATAAGTGAGACCTACCCAACTAACCCAGTTAAATGTTAACTAACTAATGTGTTTGTTCATCTACCCAGCAAATATGGTTTTTTTTTTACACTGCGTTCATGGAATTAGATGCATATTAATGGTGTCTCCTTCATTTATGGCTGAAGAGCTTGCCCAGGTCGGATGCCAGAGTGATTGGCACGGGCGGGCGCAAATCCTGACATGCCCTATCAATCTCTGTTTCCCCCAACACAAGGTCTTCATCTCTGCGGTGCAGTGGGCTGTGTGGATTATTATTTCACAAAATGTCTACAAGACCTCTCCTGAGGTGTGCACTGGGCCCTTATCTTCTGCCCTCTGCCCTCAAAAATACAAATATAACAAATAAGAGAGCAAGAGTGTGTGTGTGTGTGTGTGTGTTTGTGTGTGTGTGTGTGTGTGTGTGAAAGAGAGCATGTGTGTGTGTGTGTATGTGTGTGCACGTATATGTGTGTGTTGTTTTGTGTGCGTGTGTTGTTTGTATGTGTGTGCGCGTGTTTGTGAACCTGTGTGTATGTGTGTGTGTTGTTTTTGTGTATGAGTGTGCTGTGTGTGTGTACTGTACGTGTGCCTTGCACCTCAGTGCACCGAACAATAACACCGGCTCTCCTCCGTCCTTGGCTGAGTGGCGAGCGCAGCCCACCTAATCCCCCCAACAGAGCCGTCAAGCCGGGCCGCAAACAGAGCTCACCGCCGGCAAAGCCCGGCGCGCCCCGAGCAAACCAACATCATAACAAAGGGTGTTTATGGGAGACGGGGGTGAGAGGAGGGGAGCGAACGCGCGTCGAGGCAGCCAGGCAGAAAGGGCTTAGCAGCGATCTAGACCTGCTCCCACCTCTATCCTCCGCTGTTCACATTGAAATGCAAATATCCAGGCAGGGTTTCCACCCGCGTGCCACTCACAAATTGAAAAGCAGTTTTTATCTATGCAAATGCAAGCATGGTAATTGAAGTTAATCAATCAATGCTAGCTTTCACTAAAACCTTGAACATGATTGAATAAAGTAATTATCATTCAGGAGAAAATGATGAAGTTGTAGACAGCATGAACCTTATTAAAGGAGGATTTTGAGTCACAATGGCTTAATTTGGAGCCAGCATCCTCTCTCTCTTTCTTCTTCTTCTTCTTTCTTCTATCTCTCTCTCTCTCCTCTCCTCTCCTCTCCTCTCTCCCTCTCTTCCTCTCTCTCTGCCACTTCATCCATCTATTCTTCCACCTTTTCTCTCTTCCCCACTAAGCCTATTTGAGAGTAGGGGATTCACGCGGCAGATTCCTTATAGGAAACTGAGCACAAAATATCACTGAAAATACCCCTCTAATATACTCCTAGACAGTGGGTCTGATTCATATCAAATGTTTGAACATGGGCATGGTAATAAATAATTAAACACAACCTAGGCACCGACACTAAAAAAGCAGGATGGTTAAACAGGAGCAGGAAATATGGAAAAAGTAATGTTATCAGTTACCAAATATAGACCAGTGAGATTATTATCGAAATATTACTCAAGTGACATGGCCTCGAAATAATCCGTTTTTTTTTTTAACTGTTAAGAAATTATAACCTCCATCCTGTAAACTCTGTGGTGGCCTCAATTAGGGCTAAAGCTGTCTGTATTTACTCTGTGTGACATTTTCCAGAGGAGTCCATGTTTAAATGTGCACCTCTGGAAAACGTAACAATCCCTTAAGCCCAACTGAAGCGAGGCCTCTCTAATTCACACTTGATGTATCTGTTCTTGTGGGGGTAAGAAATGACACCCAGACATGACTGTTGAAGTTGGCTGGGCTTGACTAGTGTGTGTGTGGTGGTGGTGGTGGTGGGGGGGATAAAAAGAGATGTCGGTGTCAACCATTTTCCAACGGGCAGCCGCCGTCCTCCCAGCTTGCACCTGTCAGCGCCGCCCGCAGTAATTGAGCCCTCCAGTGTCCTGCGCTTGGCTACCTGACTAGTGTGTCTTGGCTCCTCTCCTCACT